>NC_058130.1:103345502-103375535 GCF_016433145.1 Gracilinanus agilis
AGGAAGGAAGGAAGGAAGGAAGGAAGGAAGGAAGGAAGGAAGGAAGGAAGGAAGGAAGGAAGGAGAGCAGGGCAGGAAAGGGAAAGAAGAGAAAAAAGAGAATGGAGAAACTAAAAAAAATTACTTCAAGCTGCATCTGGGGTTCATAAATTATCTCTCTGGAGGCATTTTTCAACATGAGCCTTTGGAACTGTCATGGATCATTTTATTGATTAGCATAGCTTGTCTTTTACAGTTTTTTTTTTATTAGAGTATTACTCCTACTCTGTACAATGTTCTATTTATACTCATTTCATGTGTGCCAATTTGTATATTTTCCCAGGTTTTTCTGAAACCATCCCCCTTGTCATTTCTTTGAACACAGTAGTATTCCAACACAATCTTAGAACACAATTAGTTTAACCATTCCCCAATTGATAGACAGCCCCTCATTTTCTGATTTCTTTGCTAACACAAAAAGAGTTTATATAAATATTTTTAATATAAGTCCTTTTGCTTTTTTAAAAATCTTTTTTCTTTTCTTTGATCTATGTGATAAAGACATATTAGTGGCATTAGTAGGCAATAGTTTTGGATTACTCTCCAGGATGGTAGTAGCAGTTCATAGCTTCACTAATCCTGTATTAGTGTCTTAATTTTTCCATATCTCTTCCAACATTTATCATTTTCCATTTCTGTCATATTAGCTAATATGATAGATGTGTTTTATAATCTCAGAGTTGCTTTAATTTTAATTTCTCCAATCAATAATGATTTAGAATTTCTTCATATAATTATTGATAGTTTTGATTATTTCATTTGAAAACTGTCCAGATCATTTGACCATTTATCAGTTGGGTAATAACTTGTTTTCTTGTGTTTGACTCAGTTCTCTATATATTTGAGAAATGAGGTCTTTTCCACAGAAAATGGTAATTTTCTTCCTACAGGTAGGTTTATTACATTTCCCTTCACCATATTTTCCTCTGTTTATCTTTTTCTCTCCCTTTCTTCTTGTACATCTTAAAAAGTGTTTTTCTTTTGTCCACTTGCTTCTGCCTATCCACCCTCCTATTCTCCCTCTCCCTCCCCTTTCTCCCAAGTCATCCCTCTTTCCAACTCTTAAATTTAATTATTTTGAGATATCATCCCATTATAGTAATCATAAATTAATGGGAGGAACTCACTGAAAATATTGAAACAGATAACAGAATGAAATAAAAAACCAGAATTCAACAACATGATGTTACAAAAAGCACACTTAAGGAAGAGATACACACAGATTTGGAAACTAAGGGAGCATCCATAAGTCGGGGAATGGCTGAACAAGCTGTAGTATATGGTTGTGATGAAAGACTATTGTGCCAGAAAAAATGATGAACAGAATTAATTCAGAAAAACTTGGAAAGACTTATAAGAACTGATACAAAGTGGTGAGCAAAACCAGGAGAACAGTGTATACAGTAACAGAAATATTGTATAATGATCAACTATGAAGGACTAAGCTATAAGTAGCAAAGCAACATTTCAAGGTAATGCTCAAGATATTCATAAAAATATGTTGGCATTTGATTGCAGATGAAAGCATATCATTCTCCAATTTATTTCCTTTGTGAGTTCATTTTTATTTTATATGTGAGATGTGGCTTTAGTCACCACATGTGGAATATGGAAATATGTATTACATGAAAGCATTGATATTTTTGGATTTGGATTCCACTGCCAGGGTGGTGGAGTGAAGGAGAAATCCAAATTTTAAAATGTTGAAGACAAATGTCAAAAATTATTTCTATGTGCATTAGAAAAAATCAATTTAAAAAAAGGATACTTTTTTCTCAACTATATATGGCACCTTCACAAAAACTGACCATATCAGCACATAAAAACCTAGCAAACAATTGCAGAAAAGTGGGAAATTATAAATATTCAGGCTACAATGTAATTAAAATTATATTCAATAAAGGGTTGTAAAAGTATGGGTTAAAATAAATTGGAAACTAAATAATCTAATCCTAAAGAATAACTTGTTAGAATAAAGAATAATAATAGCAAATTATTTAAATAATGAATAAAACATCAATTTTATTAAAAAGAAGGAAATAATGGGACAACATACAAAAAGTGGTGGGATTCAACGAAAGTAATACTTCGCTGAAAATTTATTCTTCTAAGCACATCAATAAAGGAGAAAAAGTGATCAATAAGTTCAGTATACAACTAAAAAAACCCTAGAAAAAGAACAAATTGCAAATTCCCAAGTAAACAACAAAATCCTAAAAAAGGATTAATAAAATCAAAAGCAAAATAAAAACTCATTGAACTAATAAATAAAACTGGGAGCTGGTTTTATCACCACCAACAAAATAGATAAATCAGTAGTTAATTTGATTTTTAAAAAGGAAGAAGAAAAGCAAATTAACAACAAAAATCACATTTCAAAAATGAAAAGGATGAATGCACCACAAATTTAGATGAAATTAAATGTTTTAAGAATCATTCTTTCCTATTATATGTCAATAAAACTGGCAATTAAGGTGAAATGGATGAATATTTATAAAAATATAAACCATTCATATTAACAGAAGAGGAACAACTTTCCATCCAATTCCTATTGTGCCTCTACATTTGGGATGATGAAGAGAAAATTGTGTAGGAAATGTGACTACTTTCTTTTTCTGTTCAGGTTCCACTGGATCCCCCATGATGTACTTTCCTTCTAATCATATCTGTGATCTCTTGACCACCCTTGAGAGCCAAGAGGCATAGCAGTGCTTTCCATTTGATCATCTGACTGTATACTTCCTATCTCTTATTACGTGTTCCTCCAGCCTAATCTTTAACCTCTTTTGGGAAGAGAAGCAGTATCTTTGGTTCAATGATGATGATGAACATTCTTATAATTTATTATGTCCTTCATATTCCAGTGATTCTGAACCCCTGCCAGTCATCATGTAAAATTCATTATCCATCACCCAATTACTCATGCCCATTATTTTCAACCTTCATACCCCAAAATTTCAGCCAAACCCCACCCAGTCCTTACAATATGGCCTCTGAAATGCCTGTCCTATAGCCAATAAACTTCCATTAATCCTAAATATTTTCCCTTCCCACTTCTCTTTAGCTTAAACCTGGCTCCCCTAAGATTACATAGTTTTCTTGGCATCCATTTTCAGGATTGGCTGTACTCATCATTCAAGTACCCTTCCTCCTTTGAAGTTCTTGCTATCCATATCTTCCACATAGTCAAAATCCTGGAAGTCTGTTTTCTACAAACTTCTAAGTTAATCTCCTTTCTTCCTTCTTAAGTTAGACACATGAACCATGATATAACTACTCCCCAACTCCTTCCCTCATAGAGGGAACTTCATTGTATGTATTAAAGCTCCCTCAAATGTTCAACTACTCAGTTCCCAAACTTACTTCCATGAGTGTTTCTCTATCCTGTCTCAATCACATACAAAGACAATCATATCTATGATCTTATATAATGTACAGATATAACCTTCCATTTATTATCTACTCAAAACTCTCCCAGGCTAGTACAATCTTCATTGTACTAGCCATTCTCTCCTCTTTTTCCCCATCTTGGTGACCCAGTTCAACTCTATATTGGCTTCTTCTTTTAAATCTTTCTACCTTTCATCATTTCATCATTTTTGGCTTGCCAAACCAGGCTCAGATTGGTCCATTTGTGGCTAACATCTCTACACATGTGTTGCTGAATGAAGGTGGAGGAAATCTCATAATCTGACAAGTTCACTACAAATTTATGCTACATTACCTAAATTAAGCTCTCATTGATAGTAGATAATCCTACCATAGCTGATTTACCAATTCACTACCTCATTCAATTCAGTGAATCTTATATTCCAAACCCTTTCATCCTTTCTCAAACCTCCCCAAATTTCCTATTCCACCATCCTGTTAGGAGAAAACCTTGCCTTGTATTTTTTCATTTAATAATTTTTATTTTTAGAAAAATTAACATGGTTACATGATTCATGCTCTTACTTTCCCCTTCACACCCCGACCTCCCCCCAACAATGGCCAATGTGCATTTCCACTGGTTTTTACATGTGTCATTGATCAAGACCTATTTCCAAATTGTTGATAGTTGCATTGGTGTGGTAGTTTCGAGTCTACATCCCCAATCATGTCCACCTCAACCCATGTGTTCAAGCAATTGTTTTTCTTCTGTTTCTACTCCTGCAGTTCTTCCCCTGAATGTGGGTAGCGTTCTTTTTCGTAAGTCCCTCAGAAGTGTCCTGGGTCCTTGCATTGCTGCTAGTACAGAAGTCCATTACATTCTATTTTACCACAGTGTATTGGTCTTTGTGTACAATGTTCTTCTGGCTCTGCTCCTTTCACTCTGCATCAATTCCTGGAGGTCTTTCCAGTTCACATGGAATTCCTCCAGTTTATTATTCCTTTGAGTGAAATAGTATACCATCAACAGCATGTACAACAATTTGTTAGCCTTGTATTTTACAGAAAAAAATGTGACCATTCAGTATGAGTTCCCTCTTCTCTTATGTTATTTCTTCCTTCACTTCTGTCTCACATGATATGGTAGCTGTACTTCTTGCCAAGGCAAATTCCTCTACCTCCTCAAGTGATACCATTCCCTCCTGTTTCCTAAGACAGATTATCTCCTATATCATCCCTATTCCTTATTTTTAACCTCTCTATGATTATTGATGTATTCTCTACTGTCTATAAACATGTCTCCCTCATCCTAAAAAAGAAAATAAATCACTCATTTGCTACTTCCTATACCCACTAATCACACTATATCTCTTGTCCTATGGTAGCTAAACTTTTTATAAAGATCATCTTTACATTGTCTCTTCTTATTTTTTTTCTTAACCACATAAAATCTACCTTCTGATCTTATGATTCCACTAATATTATTCTCTTCAAGATTGCCAGGGATCTCTTAGTTGCCAAATCCAACATCCTTTTCTTAATCCTCATTTTTTTTAACCTGGGTGCTGTTTGGAATCTGTTAATCACCCTTTCCTCCTTACTCTTTATTTTTGGGGCACTTCTCTCTCCTGGCTGTCCTCCCACCTATTTAACCACTCCTTATTGTTTCATTGTATTATCTTCCAGATCTCATGCATCCTAACTACAGATTCTGTCCTGGATCTTTTTCTCTTCCCTCTATATTGCTTCTTGATCTTACTCGTTATAGTGACTTTAACATGTAAAATTTGATGGTACTCAAATATACTTATTCTGCCCCAAATTCTCTGCTGATCTCCAATCTGACATCTCCAATTGCCTTTCAGACATTTTGAAACTGGTATCCACTAGATATCTTAAACTAAAGACGTAGAAAATGAAACTTAATACTTTTCCCTGAAACCCACCTCTCCTGCTTTCCATATTCCTCTAAAGGGTAATGTTATCCTCCCAATTCCTCAGATTCACAACCTATTAGTCATTTTTCAAAGCTTCATTTTCTCTTCCATGTTGCCAATGCCTATTGATTTCATCTTTGAAAAATACTACTAAATATGCCTTCTTCTGCCCTCTGACATTGCCACAACTCTAAGGAAGGCTTTAATCACTTCATATCTGGATTATTGCAATAGCTTGCTGGTAAATTAACCTATCTCACGTCTCTCCCCAACCTAGTCCTTCCTCCATTCAGTTACCACAAAGACTTTTTCTAAAGCACAGCTCTGACCATGTCTCTCTTTCACACAATAAATTATAGTGGCTCCCATTGATTCTCAGGATCAAATACAAAATGTTCTATTTGGCATTCAAATTCCTTTATACCTTAATCCCATCTTAAATTTTCCAGTCTTCTCAAACCTTATGCTTCACCACATACTCCTCAATTCAATGACACGGACACCTCTTCATCATTTCAGGAAAAAAGAGAGTTCATCTATTTAGTTCCTAGCATATTCTCTGTCTATTCCCCATACTGGAAACTCTCTCTCCACTCCAGCACATTCTTTTTTGGCATCTCTATTGCTCATTTTTATAACAACTCCCTGTCTATTGGATAATTTTCCTTTGTCTACAAATATATACATGCATTCTCTCCACTACAAATATAATAAAAGCAATAAAATGACATTTATATAGTGTTATTTTTTTTATAACCCTTACCTTCCATCTTGGAATCAATGCTGTGTACTGGTTCCAAGACAGAAGAGTGGTAAGGACTAGGCAATGGAGGTTAAGTGATTTGCTTAGGGTCACACAGCTAGGAAGTGTCTGAGGCAATCCCAACTCTAGGCATGCCTCTCAATCCATGAGCCACCTAGCTGCCCCCTTATATAGTGCTTTAAGTTTTACAATATGTTGGACGTGTTCCATCATTTACTCCCTATATCCTCATTTTATAGATGAGGAAACTGAGGATTTAAGAAGTTAAGTGATTTGCTCATAATAGATTCATTAACTCTTCCAGTTCAGAGTATTTTTTTCCTTCTAGTATTTGCTGATATATTAATGAATTTTTATTAAACTGCTGTATATATACATATATACATATATATATATATGTTGGCTGATCCTACACCATTATAGTTGTGGGTAGCAGGATATTTCATATATTACCTATGAAATATGAAATATTATTTTTTACATATTGCATGTAACATATTACATATTTATATATGTAAACTTAAAATACATTGATTATTCTTATTTTAAAATAGTGCTTAATTTGATTTAAAAGTAAAATTTCACAATACTTTTGATTTTCCATTACACACATACCTTAAGATACCAATGACCATCACTACTCCCTTTTTTAAAATTATTTCTATTTTATTGATTAATTATGAAAATTTTTCCATGGTTACATGATTCATATTCTTTTCCTCCCCTTTTCCCTCTACCCTTCCATAGCCAACACACAATTTCACTGGGTTTTACATGTGTCATTGATCAAGACCTTTTTCTGTATTATTGCTATTTGCATTAGGGTGACTGTTTAGAGTCTACATTCCCAATCATGTCTCCATCAACCCACATGATCAAGCAGTTGTTTTTCTTCTGTGTTTCTGCTTCCACAGTTCTTTCTCTGGATGTGGATAATGTTCTTTCTCATAAGTCCTTCAGAAATGTTTTGGATCATTGCATTGCTCTTAGTGGAGAAGTCCATTATAATTGATTGTGCCACATTGTATCCTTCTGTTTATATGGTTGTCCTAGTTCTGCTCCTTTCTCTTAGCATCAATTCCGAGAGGTCTTTCCAGTTCACATAGAATTCATCCAGTTCATTATTTCTTTTAGCACAATAGTATTCCATCAACAACAGATGCCACAATTTGTTCAGCCATTCCCCAATCAAAGGACATTCTCTCATTTTCCAATTTTTTGCCACCACAAAGAGCACAGCTATAAATATTTTTGTACAAGTCTTTTTCCCTATTACCCCTTTAGGGTACAAACCCAGCAGTGGTATGGTTGGATCAAAGGGCAGACAGTCTTTTAAAGCCCTTTGGACATAGTTTTAAATTGCCCTCCAGAATGGTTGGATCAATTCACAACTCTACCAGCAATGCATTAATGTCCCAATTTCACCACATCCCCTCCAACATTGATTACTTTCCTTTGCTGTCATGTTAGTCAATCTGCTTGGTGTGAGGGGGTAACTCAGAGTTGTTTTGATTTGCATTTATCTAATTATAAGATATTTAGAACACTTTTTCATGTACTTATTGATATTTTTGATTTCTTTATCTGAGAATTGCCTGTTCACATTCCTTACCCATTTAGTAATTGGGAAATGGCTTGATTTTTTTTTGTACAATTGATTTAGCTCTTTATAAATTTGAGTAATTGGACCTTTGTCAGAGGTTTTTGTTGGAAAGATTTGTTCCCAATTTGTAGCTTCCCTTTTAATTTTTGTTGCATTGCTTTTGTTTGAAAAAAAATCCCTTTTTAATTTAATGTAATCAAAATTACTTATTTTATATTTTGTACTTTTTTCTAACTCTTATTAGGTCTTGAAATCTTTCCTTTATCAAAGATCTGACAGGTATACTATTCTGTGTTCACCTAATTTACTTATAGCTTCCTTCTTTATATTCAAGTCATTCGTCCATTCTGAATTCATATTGGTGTAGGGTATGAGATGTTGATCTAAACCTAATCTCTCCCATACTGTTTTCCAATTTTCCCAGCAGTTTTTGTCAAATAGCGAATTTTTGTACCAAAGCTGGGATCTTTGGGTTTATCATACACTGTCTTGCTGAGGTCCTTTACCCCAAGTATTTCTCAAATCTATTCCTTCATCCTCCTTTATGTCTCTTAACCAGTACCATAACTATTCACTTCTAAAACATTCATTTGCAATAAAAAAAATGGTTACAATAAAAACACCAATCTACCTGTCTTGCCACCTTGCTTCTCTATGGAGAAATGCAATTTGTTCTCTCTATGACATTTTATTATGATATTCAGAATTTGGCTTTCTTTTAATATTATGTTAATTTCTTTAATTTTCATAACTGATTCAAACTTATTTTCCAATAATTCCCCATCTTTTACCAATATTTTTTCTTGAAGAATAACTGAAAGACAGAATGAATTTCAGAATTGCTGTTACCTCCTATTCCATCTAGTGAAACCCATACCTGAGTCTTAAGGCCTTCTAAAATACAATCAACAAGTGGCCATTCAATAGGTCAGTCATATCCAACTTTTCCTAACTCCATGGATAATAGCTATTTGTGGGGTTTTCTTGACAAGGATACTTGAGTGGTTTGCTTTTTCCTTCTCCAGTGGATGCAGCGGATCCTTTCATCAAGCAATCAGGGGTGGTGATTTGCCCAGAATCACACAGCTAGGAAGTATCTAAGATCCGATTTAAGTTCAGGTTTTTTTCTACCCTCTAATGAAAGTGAACCTTTTACTCCATGTTTCCAAAGCAGTCCACTCCCTACCATGTAAATTTATCCAGAGAATTTTAAATATTTCCCTCCTAAAATGGAAGGCTTTTTTAAAATCAAATTTTCTTTTTTCTTTATATTAAATATAAAAAATGTGTTGCATTTTGCAGTCCTTTCTTCATGCTCCTCCCCAATTCATTGAGAAGGCAAGTAATATGATATCCATTTCATATGTGAAATCATGGAAAATTTATTTCCATATTAACCATGTGACAAAAAAGAAAAAAATAAAGTAAGAAAATTATACTTCAATTTGCACTCAGAGTTTATCACTTCTCTCTGGAGATGTATGATAATTTTCATCATGAGTCCTTCCAAATGATTCTAGATCACTTAATTGTTCAGAGTAGCTAAGTCTTTTACAGTTGATCATCATTATAATATTACTCTTACCATGTATAATGATCTTCTCATTTTGCTTACTTAACTTTGCATCAGTTTATGTGGGTCTTCCCAGATTTTACTGTACCATTTCCCTCATCATTTTTTTTTATAGTACAATAGTATTCCATCAAAAACTTGAATCAAAACTTATTTAACTGTTTCCCAATTGCTGATCATCCCTTATACTTCCAAATCTTTGCCACCACAAAAAGAACCAACATAAGTAATTTTGAACATATAGATCTCTTTCCTTTTGCGGGGAAGGTGGGAGAGATACTGACCAGGGAGTGATGTTGCTGGATCAAAGGGTTTCCACAACTTAATTACTTTTTGGGCTTAGTTCCAAATTGTAATCCAGACCAGTTCACAACTCCACCAATAGTTCAACACTATGCCTATTTTCCCACATTTCTCCTAACATTTTTCACTTCTGATAGACGTAAACTTGTACCTCAGTATTGTTTTAATTTTCATTTTTTCTAATCTGTACTAATTTAGATTATTTTTTTCATATGTCTATAATGGCTTTGATTTCTTCTTCTGAAAACTGCAAGTTGTATCCCTTGACCATTATCAACTGGGCAATGATTTGTTTTTATATATTTCACTCTATTCCCTACATATTTGAGAAATGAGGCCATCATCAGAGAAATTTACTGTAAAAACCTTTTACTTCATTGTCTATGAAATTTTTAGCAAAATGTAGTTTTCCTGATTATCTCTTTTAATCGAGTCTATTTTTGTTTTTGCTTTGTCTGAGATCATGATTACGCCCTTTGCCTTTTTCTTTTTTTATTTCAGCTGAAGCATAATAGATTATGCTCTAGAGCTTTATTTTTAACTGTGTTTGTGCCTTTCTCTTTCAAGTGTGTCTGTTGTAAGCAACATTCTGTTGGATTTTGATTTCTAATCCATTCTGCCATCCTCTTCTGTTTTATGGGTGACTTCATCTGATTCACACTCAACTATGATTACCAACTGTGCATTTACAGTGAAGGAAGTTTATAGGCTCAAAGTTTACAAGCTCAAACATATGGGTTCATTTGTTGACAGATACTTAAGAAAAATAAAATAAGCAGAATGTGTAGTGGTTAAAGGCCATGTCCAGACATCTAGAAATTATTAAGTGCCAATTGTAAATCAAGACCTGTACTAAATAATGAGTATATTTTCAGCCCTAGAGTCAAAAAAGACCTGGGTTCATGTCCTTGTGCTGACCCATGCTAGCTATGTGACTCTGGACAAATTACCTAACCTCTCAGTGTTTCATAGAACTTTGTAAAATTGTAGGTTTAAAAACAAGTAAAGATCTATATCTGCAGAGGAAAATATCCTCGATAGATGTTTCTTATGCTAAAGAAATCAGAGATCCAATTTTAAAAAATGCAGGGCCAGGGTGTGCAGCAGAAATGGCATATACATCATAGATGAAGGCAGGAATGAAGGGAAACATTCCTATATAGGAAAATTAATAGCTTCCCTGGAGAATTAGCAAAATTAAATTGAGACCAGAGCACTGGATCACACTTTGCACAACTATATATAGGAAATTAAATGATTTTAAGTTATTAAATTTTTTAAAATTATTTAGTCCTATTGACTTAGTTACTATTCTCAGAACTCAGCTTCTCATCTACTCTTTAATTAATTAATTAATTAATTAAGCTCTTTCCTTCTGTTTCAGAATTGATTCTAAGACAGACCAGTGGCAAGGGCTAGGCTGCTGAGGTTAAGTAACTTGCCCAGCTGGGAAGTGTCTCAGGCCACATATAAATTCAGGTCCTCCCTACTTCAGGCCTGATGCTCTATCCACTCTCCTACCTACCTTCCCCTCTGCCACCTGCTATTTTTAAAGGGCTTGTTTTGCAGCAGAGAAAGAATAGGATGATGGTGGCAGAAGTACTTAATGTTCATAGAACACAGAGATACAGATTTGACAATGAAGGAAACTGAGGTCCTGGGTGATTTGCCCCAGGTCACATAGGCATTCGGTGTTGCTTCAAGAAAATTAATTTGATTTGCAAGATATGCAGGATGTTCTCACAGAATTACTAAATTTTAAAAGCCATCCTATCCAACCAGTGATATCCTATTTTTCTTTGGGGAGGGGATCAAATTGCAAGATTTTTTCCCCTGTTATCAAGCCTCGATCTCTGACTTCTAATCATCTCTCCTATTTTTATCCCCTTGGTACCAAGCTACCCCATTCCCAATGTGGTACCAAGTGGTTAGAAATAGCACTCTATGAGCCAGGTGAACTGGACTTCTTTAAGAAATGAATTTTCTCTGAAGTCTTCTACCTACTGAGACTGTGATATGAAATGTTCCCTTCCTTATTCACTATTTTTCCCCTTTCTTTGAGTAAATTACTTCTTGTGAACCTCAGTTTCCATATCTGTAAAGCAAGGTGGTTGGACTAGATAATTTCCAAGGGTCTGTCAGCTCTGAAAGAAGCTGAGCTTTCCGTTCTCCAAATTTTCAGCTTTTCTTTGAATATTATTGTACATAAACAAAGAAATAGTTAAAGGATCCTGAACTAAGGGTCATAACAAAGAGTCTTGAATAAATAAAAGAGGTTGGATAAAGCTTATATCATTAACATAAACTCTGAAGGAAAGGAGGGAATGCTAAGGAAAGGGACTTGGCATGGGATAGCACAGAAACTTAGCAAATTTGTCTTAAATTTAAAGACACTGAAATGTAAAAGAGTGAAAATATATAGGAGACCTATGAATAATTCAAACCCCCCATAATCATACTGTTGCATATTAAGGTAAGACTTCTTGATGGTAAGTACCTGCACTTTCTATTTTAATGTGGTATGTGCTGTAAAATTCATTCATGTGCCAGAGTGATACATTCAAAGGAGTTTAAAAGGCAACAATTTCAGCCAGAAAGCTAGGTAGATTTAAAAGTAAATATGTCTTTAGGCTGAAAATATTAGTGTAACTACACTCCCATTAGAATAAGATAGCAAGTGAATCATATTAAAACGGATTAATATTATGGGATTAATGAGGTTAAGGGGCATTTGAAGCAATCTGTTGGAGGAAAGGTTCAAAAATAAAGATAAAGCTAACTGAATAGCAATTATGGTGCTAAATCATGAAGTAAGAAAGAGCACTGAAATAAGAAGAAAGGAAAGGAAAATGGTGAGGAGGAATAAAATGGAACTTTGTCTGATATATATATTGGAATCAATAGTGTATATTAGTTTCAAGGAAGAAGAGTGGATCCAATGGAGATTAAGTGAATTGTCCAGGATCACATACTTAGAAAGTGTCTGAGGCCAGATTTGGACCCAAGACCTTCCATTCTAGGTTTGGCTCTCAATCCACTAAGGCACACAGATTACCCCTCTTTCCCCTATATTCTTAAGAGAAAAGAGACTTACTTGTTTACTTTGAATTAATGTAATTCTCAGATTAACTCTGATTCATCCAAGAATTTGTTATATTTTGCTGGGTTCTAATCATGCAACATCACCATAATATATTTGACTTCCCACAGGAATGGACAGGTGTATTTGGATATATTTACATGCATGTACACATACATTGATTCACAAATATGCATGATGCAACCATATACCCACAATCAAGTATCTATACCTCAAATGTGCCCTTTGTAAGCTAGGCTACTTGAAGCCCAGGTGTTGTAGGAAATCCACAGTTCAGTTTCCTTAAACTTTTGGGCATTCCTTCTAGGAATGGGTAAAGAAATATAGACTTCATAACAGAGTTAGTAACTGATCTTCAACGTTTGCACATCCAGTAGGATCAGCGTTTTGATGATTTAGAAACTGAGTACCCAGTGTACTGAGTCCTTAACAACAAAATTTTAGTCTTCATTATATATTTCCTGCTTAGTTGCAACTACCTCCTAATTGGATTTCTGCCTTCCAGTTTCTATTCTCTCCATTCAATCCTCAATTCAGCTACCCATATAATCTTTCTAAAACCAAACTCTAAACATGTTACTCCCCAGCTCAAAAAAAGTTTCAATGATGCCCCAAATTCTCTAATATATAATGGGAACTTATCAACTTAAGTTCTCCAACTATGTGGCTCTAGTTAACCTTTCCAGGCTTAATGTACGTTGCTTTTTTTTTTTTTAATAGCTCTATTTTACTGACAAATTCTCTTTTCCATGTTTGGCACAGTGTGTACCACTACTAAACATGTTCTTGGTCTGTCATCCATCCCTGAACTATATTGCCTTTTTGAAGATTTAGCTTTCTTCAAAGCTTGGAACATGCATCTTCTGTGGACAGTTTTCTAACCTCTTAGTATTATTAGTGTTTTATCATCAAATAATTGCTTACATAATTATTTATTTGCATTTACCATCATCCTCAGGGAAATATAAGTTCCTTGAAGACAGGATTTGTTTTTTTCTTTTCTGTTTTACATTCCAATTTCAAAGCACACTTTAGATGTTTTATAGCTGATATTCAAAAACATGTGTGCTAGAAAGGCTAATACTTGAGTCAATTCAATTCAATTCAATTCAATCCAAGTCAACTTGACATTTATAAATTTAATCCAATATGATTGGATAAGCATTTAGTAAATATATTATTTGAGAGGTACTGTGCTAATTATTTGTCAATATAATAATAAGCAATCATAAATTTCACCAAAGAATTATTTTACGGATTTCAATTACATCACCTGCAATAATAATCAATCTCAATCTGTTGGATAATGAATACAATGGCTTCCAAAAGACTAACAAGAAGGCCTCCATTTTTGTCAGATAGCTTTCCTGGATGGAGGCCTTGGGTCTTCAGAGGAAGGTCTTCAGACTTTCCTATTTCAATTACCTAGAGAATATACTTAGCCTTTCTATCATTTCAGGTTTACTCTTTCATATAAGTTCCAAGTTTCATCTTTTCAGCCTTTCACCTCAAGAGGCAGCTTTTCCCTTGATTTAAATTTAGGTTTAGAATTAATTCTCTAAAATAGGTGTTTTTTTTTTTAATTTTGTTTTGTTTTGTCTAAGGAAGAACATACTTTAACCATACCCTACCAATGATTTCATGAATTTCTATCATCTGTTGAATAAATAATAACTCAATTTTGTGCAATAATTGACTTTTTTTTTCTCAGACTAGCACTACAAGGTACTCCTATTTTACAAATGAGAAAACTAAGATTAAAAGGAGCTCTAACGTATTCAGTTACATAATGAATAAATGATGAAGTCAAGACTTGACTACATATTTTCTTGCTCCAATTTAAATTTTTTTTCAAAATAATATGCATTCTTTCCATCATGGTAGATGAAGAATTCCTTTTCAGATGTTTCTCCAGCTGATTTTCCCAATCTTAATTTTGTAGCAGCATTTAAGTTTTTAAATGATGTTTCATTACACACTGTTATCAGTTTCTAGAGATTCTTCCCTACTTCTACACCTAATCAGAATCCTTCTTGGAATGAAGAAGCACAATTAACAACAACAAATCAAAACATTGACTATGTCTGACAACATATACCTCATTCTAGACCTCTAATCCACCATCTTTCTGCTGAGAGGTAAAAAATTTGTTTCACCATATCTTCTGAATTCATGATTTAGTTCCAAATTTAATAGTTTGAATACACACACAGTTTCATGGTCCCTCTTATTTCCTCAATCTGTTTTCAAGATTTCATAGATGTCTGGTTAATAACCTTATGTATAAAAAAATTGCCTCAGTTGTAAAATTGAGTACTTTGGACAACTTAAATATTCACCTGATGAGAGAGAGAGGAGTAAAGAGAAAAGGAAAAAGAGAGAGACAAAGACAGAGAGACTGAGAGAGAGATATCATCAATGAACATTTATGTTTAGTGGTCTAAGAATTATAGAATCATCTTAAATTGGAAGGGGCTCTAGGGTCCATGCAATCCAATTAATACTAGAACAATACACCAAATGTCATTCAACTTTTGCTTAAGGTCTTCCATAAAAAGGGGTGGGGATGGTGAAGGATCAACACTTCTCCAGAAAGCCCACAGCATTTTCAAAGATTCTAATCTAAGATGTTTTTCATTACAGGAAGTTTGAATCAGCCTTTCTGAAATTTCCACCCATTCTTCCCTAATTATGCCTTTAGATTCTTCTTTCACATGGCAATCCTTCAAATACTTAAAGATGACTATAATATTCTCTCTAAGCCTTCTCTTCTCCAGGCAAGACTTGCTTGCTCATTCTTAAACTAATATATGGCACGATTACTATGCAATTACCTTAATACAAATGATCTCCAACTCATCAATCTCATTTCTGAACTGTGGTACCAAACACTGAACAGGTAATTTCAGCAAGCTGGCAAGAGTAAAGTGCAAGGGGACATTCACCATCCTTGTTCTAGGCATCATTTGTCTTAGTTGCTCTTCTTTTCATTGCTGTTGGATATGGTGGGTAAAATGAGGATAGAGAATATAATGTCATTGTTCTAGGGAACTGTTGGAGCAAAATAGTTCTAAAAATGTTACTGCTTTCCAACATAAAATCTTAGAGAATTATTCAAGAGTTATAAAATTAAACAACTTGCACAGGTTAATATTTTTCAAATTGTTAAGTCATTTTTTGGTCATGCCCAACTCTTTGTGACTCCTTTTGGAATTTACTTGGCAAAGTTACTTGTATTGGTTTGCCATTTTCTTCTCCAAGAGGCTAACATAGCCATATTTTCCAAACAAGTCTTAAACCAAGGTCTTCCTGTCTCTGAAATTACCTTTCCCCATCAATCCATATGGCCTCTTAATCCTGGGCATTTTATCTCTTAAGGAAGTTTAAGAACAAATTAGCTTTTCAGTTTCCATGACACACTGCTGACTCAAACTGAGCTCATAAGAATATTGATGTTATATCTTTATTTTTATATTATTAACCTCAAGTCTCTCTACATTATCTTTTATTTCTGTCCTATTTTTAGAACCAAAGTCTAAGACTACATTTATCCATATTAGATGCCATTATTAAATTCAGCTTAATTAATAGCCAAAATTTTGGGATCCCATAATTCAACATGTTATCTATCCTTTTCTGTTTTGCTTCATTTACAAATTTGATAAGAAATACATTTACATATTCATTCAAATGACTGAATCAAAGATCTCAAGATATTCCAAGTTGTATTGAATTCATACGTTAGCCACCCCTCCTACAAGGTCTTTAAAATACTGCATAAGCCTGTCTCTTAAGACCTCTGTTGAAGGGGAACTCAAAATGCCCACCTAGTTATATCATTATACTTTTGGAGAGTTTTAAGGAAGTATCAGAAAGTATTACCTCTCTGTAACTTCTATCCATTGCTTCAAATTCTGTACTGAGTCTGGGAGCAAGAAGAAAAAAGAAATAAAATAAAACTTTAAAACTCTTTTCTGTGTGTCCAGTCTTTCACATATGGAAGACAGTTATGATTCTCCCTTACTATTCTCTTTTCTAGGATAACTATCTCCAGCTCTTTCATCCATTCCTCTTATTGCAAATTCTGAAATCCTGTGACTCTATTAGACAGAGTCTAGTTTATCTAATTTTTCAAAGACAGTTTCATTAACATTAAATATTATTTATGAAAATATCTAAACAGCACAGCATCAAGGACTCATCCTTCGATTAACCAGAGGCAGATATTTGGCACAGTGGATAGACTACTAGATCTTGAGTCAGAAAGACCTGAGTTCAAATTTGATCCAGATGTATAATAGTTGTGTGACCCTGGGCAAGCCACTTCATCCCTGATTGCCTCAGTTTTCTCAACTAGAGGGTTGCTGTGAAGATCAAATGACATAATGCTTGTAAAATTCTTAGCACAATGCCTGGCACATAGTAGGGACTTGTTTTTCTCTTGCCATTCTTCAAGTTCATTGAGTCATTACATTGTTCTTTGGGTCTAATTTCACTAGAGAGACAACCTAGAAAAGTTTGAAGACTAGCATTCCTGCTAAAAATGTTATTCCTGCTCTAAAATTCTATGATTTTCAATCTTATCTTTAAAAGATATGTTAAAAAATTCTAGAACTGGAAAGAAATCTTAGAATTTATCAAGAAAATATCAAGTATAAAAGATATGTTAAAAAATTCTAGAACTGAAAAGAAATCTTAGAATTTATCAAGTATAGCTGCGGAAACTAAAGTCCAGGGAGAGCAAATAATTATTCATAGACCTAGAACAGGAATCACTATTTCTTGTGACCAAACATTCAAGGCTACAAAATGACCATCTAGATCTGTAGTTTGTGTGGTAAACTTCTTTTGGCAAGATAAGGATCCCATAGCTTCAGCCTCATTAACCTCTCACCCTCTAGGGTAACCAGCCCAAGCAAATGTCAATCAGAAGAGCTGGAGGCAATTTGGAATTTATGGTTCATTTTGAAATATTGTATTTTGAAATATAACAGCATCACATCATAAATAAAACATCAGGAAACAATGAGAAAGATGTATAACATAACGGAAGGATTTGGAAATTTCAGAGAAATCACTCAAGCAGTCTTCCCTGGGGCGACGATTGCAATTCATCACTTTCCTGAGCCAATCACCCTTGCACTAAAAGTGTTCATCACTCATTAACAGTTTTGTTTTTTACCCCAAGAAACCTGGTCTTAACATGTTTTGACTTCAGGGCAGAGTGGAAATGATGGGTCGAAAGAAGCACCACAAGATGGCACTGATGTTCGGCCAAATCTGAATTCAGATTCCATAATTCTTCTTAGACATTTTTTAGCAGTTTGGAGGCTGTTGATAACTTCTGGGCAGAGACTGGAGCTGGACATCGGATAAGTGTGCTGCTGAACTGCACCGCCCTTCCAGACACCAGGGAGGCGAAAAGCAGCAGGCATGTAAAGGAGCTGGACAGAAAATGGGATCTTTTCAAATCACGATTGCCCTCCTACAGTCTTGCATTGAATTCTTTAAAGGCTGCCAGTCAATGAATTCTGAATTTGATGTATCCTCTAAGTTAATAATAATAATGATAACAATAATAATAGCAATACAAATAATAATAAATCTATCACTAGGGAAAAAAAACAGGCATTGAATTATAAATTCCTGGTCCAAAATTTAAAGAAAGGAGAAAATTATTTTAGATTCTTCCTGTCCTTGTGGCGCGAGTCTTTATAGCTAGTGTTTCAGATGTATCTCCAAATTTAACATATTCTCTGAGAGAAAAAGGGAAAAAAAAAGCCTGTGTGACACAAAGAGTCAGACACAACTAAAAGGACTGGACAATGACATATATGTGGATATATGTATGTCTGCAGATATATGTGTATGTGGAAAAATAGACATACGAATCTGTGTATGTGTCCATACATACATGTATGCATGTGTATGAGTGTTAAAAAGCATACATATGTGTGTGTGTGTGTGTGTGTGTGTGTGTGTATAAAATCTTGTTTCTGACTAGGACTACTCTTTTAAGAATAGCAGGTAATAATTTTCTAAATTTGATGTATCCTGTCAGGAAAAAAAATGCTTCTGTGATCCTTAAATCTACTATTTTGGATGGTAAGAAGAGATTACAGGAATCTGCTGTGGGTAAATAACGTGTATTTCATTAGCCAGCATTCTAGCCAGTTGAGTCCATCAGAATTAAAAAATGAAGGTTCAAATTCTATCTCTGAACTGACTATATGACTTCAGTCAAATCACTATAAGTGGGCAAGTCTCTTCACTGCTCTGAGCCCCATTTTTTTTCCACCTTTAAAATGAAGATGATACAATGAGCCTTTAAATGCTATAAAGAGGCAAGCTCATTGTGGTGATGCTATTATTCTTGGGAACTGCCTTCAGCGAGCTACAAGAAGGAAAAACAGGTCTGATAATACTCGAAACAGAGATAGATGTTTGAAGAGAGAAATAAAGATCAGGGGCAGGCTGATCAGGGGACCTAGGCAGTTTCACTCCCACCCCCCATTCTCAAAAGAATGAGGGATTTGAGAGCTCCCAACTTGACAGATTTACCCAGTTATATGTATTGGGGGACAAGGGTAGACACTGGTTTTCTGGGTCTATCATTATCTAGGCAGTGTGTTCTCCTTTTAAATAACTTTAGAAATACTTTTGCTATGTAAAATATTAATATCAATAGTCACATATAACAAATAAATATTAATTAACATTGAGATACTTCAAGATTTGTTAAGAGATTTTGTGAATCCATGTTTCCACTTGATACTCACAATAACCTTGCAAAGGAGATGTGATCATTCTTCTCATTTTATTAGATGAAAGAAAAAGAGGTTTAGGAAGATTATATAACTAAATATCACTTATCCAGCACTTCCAAGTTATTAGGTGAATCCTCTCTCTCTCTCTCTCTCTCTCTCTCTCTCTCTCTCTCTCTCCATAACATATGTATGCACATATATATACATATATATATATTCTAATTTCATCTTTCTAGTTGATTATCAATAGATTTCGAAATCAATCTTGGCAATTTTTGTCTTGAAATTTTTTCTACAAGCTTCTTTTTCTGTCAATTAGTGAATTGCTATTTCTGCAAGGTGATTCTGATCATACTTTTCTAACATGCTTTTTTGTAATTTTTTAAAAATAAGTTTATATTATAAAATGATGTGTACTTTGGCTATCACATACTGCTTACAGAGGAGGCTGTGTATTTTCTGCCTTAGTTATTTATTGTTTTGTTTTTATTCTCTTTGTTTTCCCATTGATTTATATTATGAAATGGCAATGGATTAATTAGGTCACTATCTCTTTTTATTCTCAAATCCATTCCTCACCTCCCCAGCAAGAACATCTTATTTAAATAAATAAGATTGGAGATTCATCAATTATAATTTATATTTTAATTGTAAAACATATAGCAGCCTTAATTTGAAGTGATTTTCACATTCCAACTAGTCTTTTCCTCTACATCAAAATACACTGAACTTCATCTTCTATGAAGTTCTTTGGTTTTAACCACATACATCTTTTCTTGAAGAAAATATTCATAAACTACTAACATCTCTATGAATATGTGAAACTTTACATTATCAATGTCTTTGATATCTGATACTCCAAATTTCTGAACTTTTCTTTTAAAGAAATTATTTAACATCCTAATCTAGGTTCCTCTCTACTTTGAGGTCAGAAACTTTTAAAGTATATGTTAATTTAACATGAAAAATCTTAGTTCTTCATTGAATTTCTTTTATATTCCTTTTTTTCAACAGTTGTTGGAGCATAAACTAAAATTATTTTCCTGGTAGTCTTTCTTATGAGCAGTGTAATATGAGATGATGAAGTCTCCCATAAATAATGCTTCTTGTTACCCTAGGATACAATATATAACTATTTATCTTAAAGCCATTTTCTTACTATGAGACTTTTAAAGAGAAATGTAAGATGGCATGGACTCTTGCCTTGTATTAGCTCTAAATTAAAAAGTCATTATTATTGAGCCCCATATCTTTGATAGGTGAACTTCTACATCATCTTTCTATGGTTCCAGGTCTTTATGCCATTTCTAGCTATATCTTCACCATGATTTAGGGCTCATACCCCCTTATATTTTTTTTAAATAATTCTTCACATTTTTGTTATCCCTTCCTAATTCCCAACCCCAAGTGTAAACCAAGAGACAGAATTGTTTTGCTTGTTTCTATTTATATTCTCCAAAATTAATGTAGTATCTCACATGTAGCAAATGCTTAATAAATTACCTGGTCTTATCTGATCTGTTTATTTATTTTGAGAAGCATAGAATCATAGATAGTTAGCATTGAAAAGAAACTTATGAAATCATTAGCCTAACTTTTTTATTATTTTACAGATGAAGAAATCAAGTCTTAATGATATTATGTATATTTTAACCTCATAAAGTCAGTAAAAGAGACCTAGACCTCACCAGTATCATGTAGAGAGATTTATATATAGGCATATATATATATACACACATATGTGTATATATATACATATATAGATATAGATATACAAATAGTAAATAGACATATGTATATCTTTTCCTTATTTATCAATGCCTTATTTGATGGCAATGATCTAAGGAATTATGAACCAGCAGTACAACATTTTACAAAGATCACTCTCCTGGGATTCTGAAGTTCAAGACACAAGTAGCTAGATTGCACAGTCATACACCTAAGAAGATTCCCTTATGTTTCCCTCCTATCCTATTTCAGCTTAAGAGTTCACTTCTATCTTATTCTTCCCCCTCTTCTAACTCTCTAAACTGTACAAATTCATTGCTATCTAGACCATTTTGAAAACACTAGCAGTATCTCAAATACCATGTGTCTCCTTCCTCAAATGTGGCCTGGTTACAAGAAACTTAACAAAACCAAAGTTTGGAGTTTGGGAGGTGGAAGGGCCCTCAGCAGATAACCTATTTCTGACTATAAAAGACCTTAGTGATCCTCTAATCTCTGCTTGAAAACTCTAATTAGGGCAACCTTACTACCTAAGCAGGTGACTCTTCCATGTTTGGATAGCTCTAATTGTTAAGAAGTTTTTCCTTATTATGAAGATTAAATCTACCTCTCTGCAGCTTCCAGCTATTTTTCCAGGTTCCCCACCTCCCCCCCAAGGGAAAGAGAACAAGTCTCCTTTTTCACCTACATAACTTTTCATATGCTTAATGACAGCTATTAATATCCATTTTCTATAATCTAAGACTTCCTTCTCAAGTAAAACCCCTGTAAATTATTTCATATTTATGTGGCATGGACTTATAGCCCTTCAACATCCTGTCCAAGACACGAAGAAATGAATTGCATTGGGAAGATAAGAGGAGATTTCTCCACACAGCAGTTCCTTATCCAAAGAAATGACAAGTTTGGTCCTTACACCTTAATTTCATCTTATTCAATCTATGTAAACTTTAAAGTTTATCAGTATCTTTTGCTATCCTAACTATAGGTCAGGCAAATTCTGGTAATTCTAGACAACTTGGCTTGTGTTCCCAGACACAGTAGACACATCTTTTTTAAGTAAAAGAAAAATTCAAAGTGAAAGCTACCAGTCACCAGTCAAGTATCTGCTTACCCCCAGGTTAGTCTAAACTTGAAATATATATTCTACTCTACAGACAATGTCTTGCTAATTAACCCAATAAATTCAAATTTAGGAAACAGTAGTAAAAACACCCAAGCCAACAGGGAATGGTCCAAACAAATTGAAGAAGGGCAAATGTCCTGATTTTCCAACAGAAAGCAAATCAAAATTTTAGGTAATCAGCTGATAAGCTTAGGCTTGATTCTAATAAAAAAAAGTTTTGAAACAATTGATGTTTGATGAATATCTATAAAATATAAAAACATAAAAATGGATTACAAAAAAGTTTTGAAATAATTGATTTTGATGAATATCTATGAAATATAAAAACATAAAAATTGATCACAATGAATGGCTTCATTAAAAATAGTTCATGGGAGTCTAACTTATTTTTTTTACAAGATTGGTAAACTAATACATTAGTACAATTTGTTGAATATAGTTAACTTACATTTTAGCAAGACTAATGGAAAAAATAATGTGTTATTCTCATGGAGAAAATGGAAGGATATTGACTAGACAATAATGTAATCAAATAGATTTAGAGTTCATTTGATGAGTATATTAAAAGTGTAGTTAAGAGTTCAATTAGAATGTGACAGAAGGATTTTAATGGAGTATACCAAGGATCTATGCTTGTCCAATGATCTAAACTTGGTCAATAGTTTTATAGATATAAATATTTATTGTAGGTTCATGAAATTTTCAGATGACATGATAGTGGAAGGGATAGCTAATACACTGGATATCAGAGTCAAGATTCAAAAGAATTTTGATATCCTAGAATCTAATAAGATGAAATTCAATTGAGACAAACATAAAAATGCACTTGCTTACTCAAAGTTAAAGACAAAACTATATGATGGCCAAGACATAAACAGAATTGTTCTGAGAAAGATCTAGTTGTCTTAAAGTACAACTTAAATACAGACTAATATGATTATGGGAGACAAAAAAACAAACATGGATTTGGTCAGCATTTAAGAGGACCAAAACTTCCAGGAATAGGAGACTGATAGTTCCATTTTACTTTACCTTTGAACAGACATTTCCTGAATGGAGTATTGTGTTCAGTTTTGGGAAGCCTCCTTGTAAGAGAAAATGATAAGCTGAAGAGTGTACAGAGGTGGGCAATTTATAAATATTTTGATCCATGATATATAAAAATTCATTGAAGACACTGATCATATTTAGTTTAAAATAAAGAATACCTGATGAGCTTGGGGGTGAGAGATATGTCTTCAAATATCTGAAAGGTTGTCTTATGGAGGATAAATTGGATTTCTTCTGTTTGGTCCCAAAATGCAGAACCAAGAACTAAGAAAAGAAATTGAAGAGAACAATTTAAGACTGATTTCATGGAAAAAAACATTCCCAATAATCAGTGCTGTCCAAAAGTGAAATTGCCCCAAGAGATATATTCCTTCTCTTTAGAGATTTTCAAGAAGCAGAAGAATAGACTGAATTATTAAGAGTGGGGATTTGTTTGACATATGATTTGGACTACATAACTATTGGTCTTCATTTAACTTCTGAAATTCCGTGACTCTGTGAAAGTATTTGCTTTTAGATTGGATAGCATGGCTTACAACCCCATATATTTGGGGATGCATAATCATTAAAGATGGCACTTGTAGAGTCTTCAGACTTTACAAAACCCTATTACATACATTATCTTATTTGATAAAGAATTAAAGTATAATTTTGTGAATTAAAATAAATTAAATATACTTGACATCCTTTTAGAACATATTTTAAGTTCATATAACAAAAAAAAAAACAGCCATGCACAGTGAATAAAGAGTCAGCTTTGGAATCAGGAGACCTTTCTTTTTTTTTTTTTTCCACAGCCCTTTAACCTTAGCTTTTCTATCCTTTTCTGTTTCTCAGAATATGTCCCTGATGGAAATAGTTGCTGTTTTAACCAGAAGGAAAAAATCCTTCTTATAAACTACAGAGATCCTTCAAAGACTGGAACCTAAGGCTCTGCTCTGTCTTGTTCCAATATACCTTTCAAACATGGAAACAACTGATATCCTGTCAAACAGGGACACTTAAGATGGCCCATTTTGTCCTTGGGTAAATTAAGATTTGGAACTTTCCTCCAACTCTTAGACTTGCAGCACAGTCCACATGCTTACATAACAGTTAGGAATAATGTCCTAGTATTCTTCTAAATTGTGGTTATCATCTTGTTAATCTTTGTGTCTTATATCTGATTATTCAAGAGTTATTCAACTCCACTGCTGCCCTTCTTATTCATTCCCATTGTTCTAAGCTCAGAAACTACTTGACACTACAATCTTGCTTCCCTTCACTTCCATTTTGGAGACTACACAATTCCCTCCAAATCATGTTGTTTCCTAATGCATATGGTTTCATGAAGGGGCTAGAGGGTCATGGAGAAATGTAGATTTCCTATGCAGAATTCTTTTCAAAGGCATACCCAATTCACTTCTCTCTGGTTATTTTAGGTCAGATTAGTTGCATTTATTTTTTATAGCTACTCCTTAAAAAGACCGAGTCCAAGAATAAGTCATTTTTGCCCCCTGAAACTGGCTATTACTCAGTCAGTCCTCCTTAGTGAATTCCAAAGCCATTCCAAAGGCTACCTAAGTCATGCCTAAGTCAAACCTTACCAAGGAGATAGGATCAGTGCCAAAGAAAAAGCCTGGTATGTGTAAACCTTGTTAATAAAGAATTATATATATAGCCATATGGTAGAGTCTCATCATCCTCAACATTACAAAAAGTAAACTTCATCAAAAGAATAACATAGGTTTATAGGATAATAGATTCAGAATTACAGGGAAACCTCAATGTGTGTATATGTATGTGTGGGTGGGGGGTGTCTGTGTGGTTTTCCTCTTGCTTTGGAAACTATAATCAAATCAACAATAACATCAATTCTAGAAAGAACAGGTCAAGCTACTTCATCATGACTATATTCACTAGTCTCATGACTTGCCACACCAAAACAATCTTTCTTGGAAAATCCAACATCAAAATGTAAGTTCCTAGAGGGTAGAGTTAGCCAAGATTTTGTATTTGAATCCTCAACATTTAGTAGAATACAAAACAGATATGAAGTACTTAAGAGGCACTGATTGTGCTCAATTGTCTCTGTAATCTGTGAAAATGGGATAATAATAGCACCAACCTTCCAGAGTTGCTAGGAGGAGAAAATAAAATAATAATTATAAAGTGCTTAGCATAGTGTCTGGTATAGAATAAGCACTTATCTGAATGTTATTCATCTTAAATTATTTTTTTCATTCCCATAAACTTATAAAGAATGTGTCTTGAAGGGTTCTGTTTTTATTGCCTTTTTTTTAAATCAGAGATGCTCTCTGGAGCATTTAGATTATTACGGCTGGTTCCATAAGGCATACACCATTATTGTTCAATGTACCTCTTTTCTTTAAATAACCTGGATATAGAAACACCATTTGAAAATATAAGCCAATTTTCCTTACCTAGAGGAGCCACTTTCAGTTGTTGGGGCACAGAAAAAGCCTTTGTGGTCAATCTTCAGCCTTCTATGGGTCCTGGCCAGTTTTCTTATATGACTATATGTCCTGCTGCTCTTTTCTCACCCCACTATAATGACAAGATACAGCTTCTATTGATTTTTTTTTTAAGAATCCCAACTAAATGACTTAAGAAAAAGATCCAAAATGTCACTTGGTGTCACTTCTATTGTGTTCCATTCCTGTTACCAGGAAATATAATAGTTTTCAGGAGTGAGAATTTTGATCTCCATTCTATTTCAGATATTTTGCAATACTTTGCACACTTAAGACTTTGTAGAATGTATAACATAGATTAAATTGCTTATCAACTCCAGGAAGGGAGAGGGAAGAAGAGAGGGAGACAATATGGATCATATGACTTTGGAAAACTTACATGGAATTTTTTTATTAAAAATAATAATAAACTTAAAAATTAAAAAAATAATAGAAAATAATATTCCCTTAAAATGATAAGATTCTTCTGATTTCTTATAATTTGTAGGTAAAAAGAAATTCATAACATATGATATTGAAAGGTCAAAATAAAAATAAAAAATCAATACCAGTGAAAATACTGATGCCCCAAGGCATAAGCATTTATTTGTCATTTACTGAAAAATCTATTGTTACCTTCACAAGACCAAAGTAAAAATCTTTAAATGTAATGAAGAAATCTCAGATTATATCTTAGTAACTGAAATTGAGAGAAAAAATGTAAATATGATAGTCATTTCCACTAAGCAGAAAAGGAGGATTAAAAATATACAGAGAAAACATGAGTATATAAATTTAAAATAACAATCCTTATTTTCATCTGAAAGCAGGAACAAATTCCAAGTAGGACATTTTCTTAATCTAACTCAATATAATCAATATAACATATACACATGCATAGACATACATTCATACATATGTGTAAATACACACAGACACATATATATGTGTAGATATGTATATATATATATATATATATATATATATTTCTGGGACAGAAGTAATAATCAAAGGCATGAAAACCCATGCCATTAAATATCAGAGTTTTACTGCATAATATTGCAATGTTTTAGGAAATTTAACTTACTCTCACATTCTATCCCAAGCTACATTATAAATCAAGTTATAACACTCTCCTGTCTGGGAAAACTTTGAGGCTTTTAAACTATATGTATGAATGAAATCCAATTTACTTTTAGGCAAAATGAGGAAACATTTAGCTATGACCAAGATCCAAAAAACATCATTATATTAAATCTACATGTCTTATTTTAAAATATTCTTTTGAATTCTGATTTGCTAATATAATTTTTGTTGAGAGGAAGCAAAATAATCAGTGTATTTGAATCTACATGGACAGAAGTTGGTACCATAAAATAGGCACTGAATTTCTATTCCCAGACCTATTTATTTAATCCCTACTCTTGAGTAAGTTGTTCTGCTTCCATAAGAAAAAAAAAAACATATATATAAAAAAATGAAATTCAAATGATTGGATGGTTTTTGATCACATGATGTTAAATAATTATTTTGGCAGACTCACACCAGTAATCTTTTTATACTGAATTGATGGGCTGTTTAAAATTAAATGAACCAAGTAGGTCTAATGCTATCTGGAAATACACTAAAATTATTAATTTGCAAAATACAGACAAATTGGTCATAATATAAATTATTTTCCAACTTATGCCCTTCCTCATCCCTCAAACAAAGTAGCTCAAAATAGTCCTGACCATGACTATAAAGAACAAAGTAACTAAAGTTAGCCTTGCTCCTTTTTAATATGTAGAAGGTCAATTTCTCTTCTCTTTCTACTTGATAGAATCTCTTGAAAGGCAAAAATATAAGCAAAATTATTAGAGTCCCTTCTATCAGGTCAAAACATGTGAATATAAATACACTTCTGTTTATTTTCTCAATATTTGTTCTTTAATTTTAGGTAAAGGAATTTGGATGTTACAATCTTATAAGTTTTTGAATGAGAGAATACCTAGCATTTAAGAGTGCATGATTATGGGATTCAAGAGCCTGGGATTCTGAAAATCTAGGAATTCCCAGATTATATCATGCCCCTTTCCCCAGCAAACTGATAGAAAGATAGATAGATAGATAGATAGATAGATAGAATGAGAGATAATTCACATATACATACATACATATATGCATATATGTGTTGAGAGACTGTTTTCTAATTCCAAAGTGCCAAAGCCCACTAAGCACTTAGTCAGGAATGTTTAGTTGGCCAGAAACAGAAAAGTCAACTTTTCCTATTCAATGTTCAACACATATCACAATTATCTTGAATTGAAATCAGTTTCCTTGCCACTTACTAGAGTATTGTCTTTGTAGTTAAACCCTGCAGTTATCTACAGTGGTACCTTGACACATGAGTTTAATTCATTCCACAGCCAAGCTCATAACTTAATTTGTTTATATGTCAAATAGAATTTCCCTATTTAAATTAAAGGAAATGCAATTAATCTGTTCCATTCCCCCCCAAAAAAAAACCATGAATTTTTTTGTTTTATTTATATGCTTTTATATATGAAAATGTACTTTAAAAATAATAACTATATTTATAGATAATATGAAAGAATGTAAAGAAATAAACTTGCTTATGAAATGTTATTTACTTTCAAAGTCATGCAAAGACGCTGGCAGAGAAGGTTTTCATTTACTGCACTATCACTTAATATAACATTCTCTACACATGTAACATTACATTTAAATGCAATATTGACCTTATGCATTACTTATGAAATATATATAACTCTTGCTAAACTTAATTTTTTTTAATTTTGCTTTAATTAATTATCATCTTCTTCATTGGATTTTGGCTATTTTGCCACACTTTCCTCAATTTCACTTAGAGGCCATTTCAACAAAAACCTTTCCATGGAAGTTTGTTTCTTCCTCCCTTTCAGAAATTTTCAATAATGTGTGAAACAAGTGTTATTACAGAGCTCCAACACATGACTTGTTCTAACTTTTTCTTTATGTGTCTTTTCAATAAACTTTAATTTTTTTCCAAAACCTCAACATTTCCTTAATCTCACTTCTACTGATTACCTCATCTACCTCAGGTGGACCAATTTCCTGCAAAACCTCCATATGCTGCTGCTGCTATACTCCTTCAATTCCTCTGTTGTCAGGTCCCATGGTTAAAGGTTAAGAAATTCGCCAAAAAAACTGATAATAAAGACAAAAATAAAGAAGAAAGCAAAAGCAATTCAATACAGATGCTCACAGGGCCAGATAAACACTGAACTAAATGAGACAGCCTCGTGTAACTTGTGAAACTGAACATTTGGCAAGTGGAGGGTGGCGGAAGCTTATGATTCCAATATCCACTCACTTGTGACTTAAAGCAAAAAATCCTGATTGTGACTGCTTATATCTCAAATTGCTCGTGACTTAAGGTGCTCGTGTATCAAGGCACCGCTGTAGTTACTTTTCTATTTATTGGTCATATATATATATATATATATATATAAATGTTATATATGTTAGTCTTTTATATTTTGAAGATAGTTATATTCCTCCTTGCCTTTCTTCCCCCACTAGTCTAAACACACTTATCCACTTTAATTCTTCATTACTTAATGGTTACATTTTCCATCCTCTGCATAGATTTTAGTTCATAAACATTGCTCTTAAAAGATGATGCTCAGAACTCAATAAGATATTCCCTATTTTAAATTATATCATCAAGAACCCATTTCCTGACACCATCTTCACATAGCTACCAAAAAAAAGCTACCTTTTCAAGAGTACCTTTAGTTTTTGTTGTGGTTTGATATAAGAAATGTTCATGCAAATAATACTTAGGCATTTTTTACAAATGTTTAGTAGAAACAATTGTTTTTTATCTTATCTTAGAGTCTTAAAAACAAAAAAAATATGTACATTATCACTTCTTAAAATATATAAATGTGTTTTCATTTTTGTTACAATTATGCAGAATATCTGAAACATTTTTTGCCTGATTAAAACTACACTGAATTTGAGACACTGTAAAATACTACATATTCTTACTTTAGGTCCAAGTGAACTCACATTTAGATTATATAAAAGCTTGTATTTAGGTTAAAAATAAATTATACAGTATGTTATGGGGAAAACAGGGCTTAGACCATGTAATATCCTGGAAAAAGAAATACTGTTTTTTAAATTTAATTTTGTTCTTTCATATTAGGGGTTGGTATGAACTGACAGAATAAAA
>NC_058130.1:103377424-103385542 GCF_016433145.1 Gracilinanus agilis
TTAAGAAATTCGCCAAAAAAACTGATAATAAAGACAAAAATAAAGAAGAAAGCAAAAGCAATTCAATACAGATGCTCACAGGGCCAGATAAACACTGAACTAAATGAGACGGCCTCGTGTAACTTGTGAAACTGAACATTTGGCAAGTGGAGGGTGGCGGAAGCTGATGATTCCAATATCCACTCACTTGTGACTTAAAGCAAAAAATCCTGATTGTGACTGCTTATATCTCAAATTGCTCGTGACTTAAGGTGCTCGTGTATCAAGGCACCGCTGTAGTTACTTTTCTATTTATTGGTCATATACATATATATACATATATATAAATGTTATATATGTTAGTCTTTTATATTTTGAAGATAGTTATATTCCTCCTTGCCTTTCTTCCCCCACTAGTCTAAACACACCTATCCACTTTAATTCTTCATTACTTAATGGTTACATTTTCCATCCTCTGCATAGATTTTAGTTCATAAACATTGCTCTTAAAAGATGATGCTCAGAACTCAATAAGATATTCCCTATTTTAAATTATATCATCAAGAACCCATTTCCTGACACCATCTTCACATAGCTACCAAAAAAAAAGCTACCTTTTCAAGAGTACCTTTAGTTTTTGTTGTGGTTTGATATAAGAAATGTTCATGCAAATAATACTTAGGCATTTTTTACAAATGTTTAGTAGAAACAATTGTTTTTTATCTTATCTTAGAGTCTTAAAAACAAAAAAAATATGTACATTATCACTTCTTAAAATATATAAATGTGTTTTCATTTTTGTTACAATTATGCAGAATATCTGAAACATTTTTTGCCTGATTAAAACTACACTGAATTTGAGACACTGTAAAATACTACATATTCTTACTTTAGGTCCAAGTGAACTCACATTTAGATTATATAAAAGCTTGTATTTAGGTTAAAAATAAATTATACAGTATGTTATGGGGAAAACAGGGCTTAGACCATGTAATATCCTGGAAAAAGAAATACTGTTTTTTAAATTTAATTTTGTTCTTTCATATTAGGGGTTGGTATGAACTGACAGAATAAAAAGACTGTCAAAATATGTGAGTAGCAGGCTGTACTATTATAATATGGGAGAAAATAAGTATGTAGATTAAGAGAAACCGTAGTCCATTCATATTATGAAGGGAAGGGACTGGACTAAGGTCACACATATCATGGAAGTTCAGTATAAGAACTCTATGGTTGGTACCAATATGGCAGAAAAGAAGAATCACTTAGTCAAACTCTTCCAACATTCCCTTATAAACAACATTTAAATAATCCCTCAAATAAAATGCTGGAGGTTAAGAACCAACAAAGGTCCCGGTCAAGACATTTTTCTGGTCAAGATAGTTTAGAAGTTGCAAGGAGAAATCTGTGACAACAGGAAAGAGGCTGACCAAAAGTTCTTATGGACATGACACTAGTGATAGAATAGGTGGTAGTGACAGAAAGAGAAGCAATTCTTGGAGCTCTCAAAACAAAGATGGCAAGGAGACCTGGAAACTGAAAGAGATTACAGGGGACTTTTGTGTAAGCATTGTATGTAGAACTGGAAACCTACATACAAATTATGTAGGTCACATTCAAAGGTAGAGAAAGCCCTTTTAGTCAAGAGAAAGAATAGGCTCTGAGGAAAAATATCACTTTTGGTTAGATGGGATTAATGACCCTGTGGAACAGGATCACTTGAAAAGCCAAGGAAGCAGGGATTCTTAGTAGTAGTATCATTTCTGTTCCCAGAGGATGAGAAACTCTAAGAAGCGGTATCAATTTTAATACCTACAGATCAGAGGCCATTCCTTGGAAATACAAAAGAAATAAACAACAACAACAACAACAAAAACCCTGAAGTTTAGGAGAGTATTGCTCTGCCCCTAACAATGGAAATGGAGTCCAACTTTAGCATAAATTCAAAGTCAAGAAATAGGCTGAGAAAAAGAGAAGAAAGAAAAACCTGAGCATAAAGCTACTAGGTTGATAGAGAAGAACAAGACACAATCTCAAAAAACAATGGAATTCAGCAACTATAAGAAATCATCAAAGAGAAAAAAAGCAAATTGGATAGAAACCCAATAAGAATTTATGAAAATGCAAAAAGAGATTTTCATAATCAAGTAAGAGTAGTAGAGAAAAAGTTTGGTTAAGAAATGGGAGCAAAGGAAGAAAATCATGAAAAGACAAATAGGAATTAGGTTAAAGAAGAACCAAAAATGAGAATGTAATAATACCATAAAGATATAATTGGCCTAATGGAAAAAGAAGTACAAAAGTTCACTGCTGTAAATAATTTTTTTTAAAAATTAGAACTGGGCAAGTGGAAGCTAATGATTCCTTGAAATATCAATAATAATAAAAAGTCAAACCATTGAAAAATTTAAGAAAATGTGAAATATCTCATCCAAAAACTGACTTGGAAAACAGGTCAAAGAAAAATGATTTATGAATTATCAGACTACCTAAAAGCCATAATATTTAAAAAAATAGACTAGACATCATATTTCAAGAGATTAGTAAGAAAAACTGCCTTATATCTTAGAACCACAGGGAAAAATAGACATGAGAGAGGCCCCTTGTCTTTCTTTAATTTACCTCTGGGCCCCCTTTGCTGGGGCCTCTGAAGTCCTGCCTGATTTGGATTGGGCTAGAATAATTATCTATTTTCTCTCTGATTTCCTTCTTTTCACTCTTTCTCCTTTTGTAAATAAAACTACCATAAAAAGTCATTCTTACTTGAGTAATAATTTTGGTGACCACATTTTTATATATTTAGTCCAACTTTTAATTTTTAACCCTTACAGAAGATAATAAGGAACTAAAATTCACATGTTTGATTTTGATATATTTAAAATATGCAACAGAGTTAGTAATTTCACCTGAATTTAAAATGTATTACCTTTTGGGGAAAAAGACATGTCTCACTGAATCTAAGCAAAAATTTTGCACTGCCCTCTAATTCTTTAAAATGCAATTAGAAATATCTGCCCTAGGTTATCATCTGTATGGTTTAGGAGTAAAATAAACAAAAATAATTTCTTGAGGAAACAATTAAATTTAATAACTGCTTAATAACTGCCTATTATATGCCAGACAATTGCTACAAGTAACTTGTTAGACTAATTTTGTAAGCTACTAAAATAAAATAATAATAAGAAAACCATCTTTGTGCCCAAGGCCTGTATTAATTTGCATTTTTTCCTCAAAGAGTTAGGGAGCTGCAGTTTCATAATCTTCACAAATACTGCAGGAGAATAATATAAATGTCCATCAATTTCCCTTTCCCCCAATGTCACACATTCTTTGAGGGAAGAAAACAAATATTAAATCCTATTTTGCAAATATCTCTACATGTTGGATCACTGGAGTATATTTGGATATCAGAGCATTTCAAGCTGGAAGTCATTACAGAATTGTGTCAAAGAATCAATATGAACTCTCTTTATCCCCCTTTTTTTTAGTGTAAAAGCTGTCAATAGTTAAAAATCAAAATTCTCTTTCAATGCAGCCTATAGAGACACTAGCCCTTCTGGCTGCCCTATCATTCTGTTAACTCAAATTGGGCTAGCAGTCCAGGAGAATTTCCAGATTTTTTCTCATCTTAATTATGACCTATGCATGTAAAGAGAATTCTCACCATAATACTATAAGTAAGGAATTATCACCCCCATTTTCTAAGTGGATACAATAAAAATTGAGATGTTGACTCAGTTTCCATGATTGCAAAGCTTGTATGAGTTCAACACAAGATTTGAACCAATGTCTCCTGATTGTATATCTAATGCTACATTGACAGAATATTCTCACAAATGGCAGAAGTCATGTTCTGGAAATAAGCTATATTACCTTGGGCAAGTTACTTTATCTCTTTGGGTTTTAGTGTTCCTGCCTATAAAAAAGCTTTGTGATTTCCAAGTTAATGTTGAAATAAAACTCCTATGATCTAAAGAAAATATATGCATTGTACTTATAGTGAATGAAAGTAATTCATATTTTGAAACAAAATAAATATTGCTCAATAAAATCAAAAGATGGCATTCAATGTGAGTATGGAACTTCTTGGAATGAGACAAAATGCTGGGGAGAAAAATAAAGATCTTTTTCCTTTTAAGAAGTCTCAAAAATTTTCAAAAAATCAACCAACTAGCCAATCAATCAATTAACACATATTTACTACATGCTTATTTTGGGGGGAGACATTATGCTAAGCAATAGCGATGTAAAGAAAAAGTAGGAGTGGGAAAAGAACCTGTACTCAAATAGCGTACAGTCCATTTTAAGGAGCTTGTATTATAATGGACATCACTGATCAGTCAACAAACATTTAATAAGTGTGCCAAGAACTATATTAGATGCTGAGGATACTAAGGCAAAAAATGGAATAGTGACAAAATGCACGTAGCAGCTTATTTTGCATTAGGGAAACAATATACAATGATTCCTGCATATTGTAAGAGAGAGGGAGACAGACAGGTGGAAGCTTTTGCAAAAGTCTAGTCAGGTTATGAAGGACTTTAAATGTAAACATGAGCAGTTTGTGATTGAATTTCTATTACTAAAGGTAATAAGAGAGCAAATAAAATTTATCAGGGAGGGTAGTGACATGCTTGTATTCTTGCTTTAGAAAAATCAGTTTGGAAGTTGTGTGGAGGGTCGATTGAAGAGAAGAGAGAAAGGAGACTGAAAGACCAGCTAGGTAGCTTTAAAAGTAATATAGGCAAGAACAGATGAAGCCACTGTTTGGACTACTGATTAGATGTGTGGAATAAGGGAAAGTGAGGAGTTAAGGGTGACTACAAGGTGATGAATTTGAGGGATTAAAAGAATGGTGGTAATATCATTAGAAACGGAAGTTCAGGACTGGGTTTGGAAAGAGACTGCTTATGTTGAATTTGGTAGATCTGAAAGATATCAAGTTGCAAATGTCCATTCATTTTGGGGAAATGTTAGGAAAACAACCAGATTTCTATATTTAAAAAAGAAAGAAAAAAAAATCTTGTAGTCATTTTTAAGAGATAACTATCTTTTTGTGTGTGGAAATAGTTTGTAAGAATGGCTGTTTTAGTTAAAGTTAAAACACATCAATGAGGGATTGATTATTTAATAAAAACACAGGATTGAAAAATTACAGAGTGGTTTTACTGATGCTAAATTAACATAAGAGCAAAGGCCTATCTTTTCCATTTAATATTTTACTGGTGTTGGTGTATGGCAGGCATACCCAAAACACAGTTTTTAAAGTAAAGTTACACATCATACAGGAGTCAATGAAAAGGTGCATAGTGGGTGTGATCAAGATGCAGCACATAATCCAAAAGGAAAAGTATAAAAGTAGACTATATCCAAGTCCCTTTGGAAAATGGGCAGAGAAAGTAATCCCATTGCAAAAAGTGAAGAATGACAGGTTCTAGTAGCATTTAAGGTCTCCATAATCTGTCCCTTTCTTCCCTTTACAGATTTATTTTTATTTTTTCCCTTCCATACATTTTACAATCCAGCTAAATTGTCCTATTTGCCATACAATGCATTTCAGCTCCCTTCTTTATGCTTTTGTACTGGCTACTCCCCATTTCTGGAATTCTCTCTAAATCTCCACCTCCAGGTTTCTCTGGATTCCTTCAAGTTTCACTCTTAATCTCACATCCTACAGTAAGCCTTTCCTGGTCCTCAAGTTTCTAGGGCTTTCTGTTTCATATTTCCCTAATTTAATCATTAGTCATTTACCAATATATTATTCTACTTATATGACAAAATTCTTTGATTCAGTGTTTTATTATAATTACTTTTATTCATATTATTCTACAAATTATAATTTTTATTGTTGTTATGCACCAGGACCTATGATTTTGTTTCTTAGGGTATTCCTTTCCTAGGTGATGAAACTATCTTTACCATTACAAATATTATCTGTGACATAAAGTCTCAGAAATATGGCTGGTAATACTGGGAGATTGAATAACAACAATGTGTCAGAGTCAGAATTTGAACAGAGATCATCCTGACTCTAAAGCTACTTCCCTACCCATTATACCACACTGCTTCTCACTGTTTAAACCTTCCAGAGTGATGTTTATTGAATTATGTTATCTTAGTGAGTTTTATACCCTCAGGATAAGATCCCTCTGTTTAGAAGCCGAATGAAAACACAAGGACATCAGCTCAGGTTTTATTGCTTGTTCTGTGCCTTTAGCACATGGCAGAAATAACTTACTAAATCGAACTCTAATGACCTAAGAAAATCAATGCAACCACCAGAAATGTTTACCTTCTAGGAAAAGATTACAAGGACAGCAAGGGCAGAATCAGCGTTCCATTTCCATGAACACATCTTCCATCTTCTCTGGGGTTGCTATTAAAATAATACTCCTCAGCTTAAAAAGCTCTATTTCTATTTACAGTTCATTGTTTCATATAACATACATTTCTGGAAAAAAGAAAGGAGTGTTATTCTACCAGTGGAGAAATAGGCATTAGGTGAGTAACCAACTAATCAGAAGGCTTCCTGTCATGAAGATTTTGGTCCATGGGTCACATGTTAGCAAAATAAAAGCAATAATCACAACAACAAAACTGAAAGGACTCAGTTATTATTGAGGTTTTTTCCCCTCCTATCTCTAATTTTATTATTTCAGTTGCTTTTATTTCCATCTCACATGCACATAGACACAAGAGTGGTGTTCTGCTCAGTGTTGTCTGATGATATATGTGTTGTTACTGAGCTTTCACACATCTTTGGAGAGTCATTACTTTCAAGACTTTTCAGAACTGAGTCACTTAAAACATTGAAAATTCTGAGGGAAATAAAGAGGAGGATGAGGAGAGAGAGAGAGAGAGGCAGAGAGAGACAGAGAGAGAGACAGACAGACAAAGAGACAGAGACAGAGACAGAGAGACAGAGAGACAGGAACTTTCAAAATCAGGGACTATATGACTATAAAGGTAGAACATTTTTGTAGCTCAATACAAACATGTAAATATATTAAAAAGTTCAAATGCAATGAAAAGAGTATCCACAACATTAGCTCTAAAAATAAAGGATATACAATTATCTCTGGAAAATGAATAGAACATAGATAAGTGAACAATATCTTTCCTTTTACTGAGGTCTGTCAACCAAGCATCAAACAGGATCAAATGAGTTGATTAAATAAATTAATCAGTGCTTCTTTGTCCACCAGAACAAAAGAGAGAGAAAAAAGCCCAAGGTCATGCCTATTTAATGAGAAGGAAAGAATACAAAAGTCAAGTGAAGGATCCTAGAAGATTTTTGTCTCAAAGTCTCACATACTACTCCTACTTGTCAGATAACATGTTCTTTCCTCATCAGAATCCCTTTTGCTAGGATCGAGAGTGGTGTCTTAATTTATTCTTCAAGGGTTAAAAGCAATATCATATTTCCTTTATTCCAAACTCTCGGATATTAAAATAAAGACATTCCCTCTATCACACCATATTTTATTAATGGTCATATCAGTTTTGAATGAAAAGAATCCTGCCCCAGTAATAAAGAAGAATTTTATTCCTTAATCCATTCGACATGATTCACTAGTTTTCCTTTTCGACCCCCATGGGTGAGGAATGTTTTTTCCTTATTCATGATTCTAAACAGCTAGAAAGAAATTGATTTTCAGCTGAAAACTCATGATATTGTAAGAATATGGCTGAATAGACAGGTTGATTACAAAAGTTAAAAGTCAGTTTCATAGCATCTCTTTCTCTAATGACAAAAGAACTAAAAAAAAATGAAGGGATGTCTGTCAAATGGGGAATGACTGAACAAGTTGTGGTATGTGATTATAATGGATTAATATTGTACCATGAGAAATGATGAACAAGAAGGTCAGAAAAAAATAGAAAGACTTATATGAAGTGAGGCAAAGTGAAGTGAACAGAACCAGTACAAAGTAACAACAATAAAGTAGAATGAATTGTGAATGAGAAACCTCATCAGCAATGCAAGGATCCAAAAGAAAACTTTAAGGAATTCAAACTGAAAAGGAATTGACAGTCAGAAGGTAGATTGAAGCATGCCATTTTTAATTTTATTTCCTCCATGAAGTTTACTCTAGTGTAAGTTTTATATATATATATATGTATGTATATATACATACA
>NC_058130.1:103388236-103414401 GCF_016433145.1 Gracilinanus agilis
GAGTTACCCACACGTGACAATAAGTAACAAATCAAGAATAAGGGACTGCCCTTTGGGCAGTCCAAATCAATGTAGAAACTGCCATTTGTCCATTTGAATTAGAGGTGGACCACAGGAAGTGATGAAAGACACATTCTCTTTAAGTAAGTGAGTGAACTTCCTGTGGGGGCAGTTGCCATCTGGAACTGGAAGAAGAAGCATCTCCTGAGACCACAGACAGATTACACTCTGTATTGTCACGTGGGTAAGTTAGGCTGGCTTCCTTGGCCTAGCTGGGCCAATTCTAAACTCTGCCTATCCGGCTGTTGGGCCTTGCGGCTTACAGCTTCATTATTTAGACTTCTAACCTCCCTCTTCTCTTTATCCCTACTCACCTTCCTGATTGTAAATAAACTCCTCAACCCGATGCTGACTTGGGTCTGATTTAATTACGGAATCAACCTGAATTGTTGATTCCTGGCGGCCACATATTTTAAAGATATAACTATAATAACTAAATTTTAATTTCTTACATTTTATATATCTTCTTTCACATGGCAAACATGGAAATATGTATTATATAATAACACTTGTATAACTTATATAATATTATCTATCCTCTTATGGAAAGAGGGAGAGAACATGGATTGCCAAATGTAAGAATCAAAAATTGATAATTTTATCAATGTAATCTGGAAAAATATTTAATAACGGTCAACTTTTAAAAATTTGAACAATTCAGGATATAATGTCCTAAATTCCCCAAACACATTCTTCATTAATCTACCTCACAATGTAAAATTTTCAACACTGAAATTCCTCTTCTCAATCAAGTTTTAGATGTTCTTTTCAGAAGACCAACTTTACAGTGTGTGGAGAGAGAAAAAGAGAGACAGAGAGAGAGAAAAAGAGAGACAGAAAGAGAGAGAGAGAGAGAGAGAGAGAGAGAGACAGAGACAGAGACAGAGACAGACAGAGAGACAGAGAGAAAGAGAGACTGATTGAGAGAAAGAGATTAACACAAAATCTGAAATTAATTAGCTTGTCCAATTGGCTAAATCTCTCATTGTTGAGAGCAGAGCTCAAATCCATTTTGGTAGAATTGACAGAAGAATGGGATTTTTGCTTAGGTAGAGCAGCCAGCACAGAGGAGTAGTGAGAGAAAGAGGCACTGAGGAAGAGGAGGAAGGAAAGAAACTCTAAAAACAAACTTCATCATCTTCACAAGTTTGCATATGGCTAACTGTTCTTTTGTCTTCTGTAATATCTCTGATTAATACCTTTTGTCTTTACTCTGCTACCAAACCACCACACACTGTTTTGAAGGAAAGCAAACTACTTTACCCAGCACAGTGCTTCAGAAACATTCTTCTCCCTGAGTACCCTTTTGTTTAAACTATTAATTGATAAGTCCCTTTCGATTATTTCTTTTTGTCCTAGGAAAGATTTGAATGTGCCAGGAGAAATAATTTCTTCCGATATATTTGAAACATGAGAAAAGGAAAACAAATACTTAAAATGTTGAATTTAAGACAAAGAAATGCCAAGGACCAAATCACTTCTTTGTCTCGTGATTTTTAATGGCACAAGCGTGAATTATGTTCATCTTAATTTGTGACTCACGGACAGAACAGATGGCAAAGACTTAGTTAAACTTAAAAAGAGAAAATATTTATATTTAAAAGAATAGCATTGCCATGAGATGATTGACTCTATCTGGAAAAAAGTCTTGTCTTGACTACAATGAAATTGTTTGGCACAAAATGATAGGCCCTTATTAGAATGCATTTCTCTTAGGAAGTTCACATTGTTAGAAAATAGTTTGTTCTACCAAATATCATGCTAAAATGGTAAGCACTGCATTTTATAATAAATAGTTTTATTGGGTTTCCCAATTATAAATCCATATAGAAACTCCTTGAATAGATACAGATTATTGGATTATTATCTGACACATTTTCTGATTTCATTTGAAACCTGCACCAGTAAGAAATAATGCAGGAGCATCTTTCTTCTAAGTTTTGCATGATTTTACATAACAAGACATATTTGAGGAAGTACATAACACAATTAGGTAGCAAATTATTTTAGATTTAGAGCTGGAAGTGGCATCAGAGATCATCTTAATCAATACTCTCATTTACACAAAGTTATAGCTCAGAGTTCTAGAGTGCTTTAAGACTTACAAATTTTCTCAAAATGATTTCATAATTGAGATTGCACAAATATAATTTCCATTTTACAATAGAGGAAACCAGAAATTTGGATAAATTGTGATTTGTCTGGTGTCTTACAGTCAGTAACAGATTCTATAGCTGAAATTTTGTCCCTTGACTCCAAATCAGGTGTCCTTTCAACCACATCATATAGTCACTTGACTGTTTCATCCTTTTTCTGTGATAAGGCCATTCCCAACAAAACTACTGATGTAACTACTGGCTGAGCTGATCTACCACCACAATTACCAAATTGGATCAGTAGAATAGGCAGAGCCCAAGGAGCTATAAATTCCATGAGGAAAAGAGCTAAGTCTTAGCTAAATATACAACTTCCCCTGCTCCCATGCCTACCATTGTTCTGTGTACATAATTGATTCTATATGTGTATTCATACATATATACATATGACTTTATTCTATTTTTCCAATTATATGTAAAACAATTTTCAACATTCATTTTCTGAAATTATAAGATCCAAATTACTTCCCTCTCTCCATTTCCTCTCCATTTCTGAGATGATAAGCAATTTTGATCTGAGTTATTCATGTATGATCATGTAAAACATATTTTCATATTGTCATTGTTTTGAGAGAATACTTATTTAAAATCAAAACTCCAAAATCAAAATGTAAAAAAATAAAGTGAAAAAATACTGAGCTGTGATCTTCATTGAAAACTCCAATAGTTCTTTCTCTGGAACTGGATAAACTTCTTTGTCATAAATCTTTAAGAATTATCCTGGTTTATCAACTGTCTTTCAAGTTGATCATTGTGCTTCTACTATGGACAAGATTCTTCTGCTTCTGCTTCCTGTTTTCTGACTCAGTTCATTTAGGACTTTCCAGGGTTTTTCTTTGTTTTGTTTTGCTTTGTTTCCTGAAATCATCTTGATCATCATTTCTTATGGTGCAGTAGTACTCCATAACAATCACATACCATAATTTGTTCAGCCATTCTCCATTTGATGGACATCCCCTCAATTTCCAATTCTTTGCCACTATAAAAAAAGTTCTTATAAATATTTTTTGTATGAATAGGTCTTATCCCTTTTTGTTTATCACTTTGAGATAGACCAAGAGTGGTGTTAAAGTGCTAAAACATATGAACAGTTTTATAGTCCTTTGATAATAGTTCCAAATTGCCCTCCAGAACATCTGAATCAGTTCACAACTCCTCCAACAATACATTAATATCCTGATTTTGCCACAGCCCTTCCAACATATATCACTTTACTGTAATATTGGCCAATCTGTTGGATGTGAGTTTTTAGCTCAGAGATGTTCAATTTACATTTTTCTAATCAATAGTGATTTAGAAAAAAAAATTTTTTTCATATGATAGCTTTGATTTCTTCATCTGCAAACAGCATATTCATATTTGGTCATTTGTCATCTGAGAAATTATTTATATTCTCATAAGTTTGACTCAGTTCTCTATATATTTCAGAAATGAGGGCTTTATTGGGGAAATCTGCTAAAATAATTTCCCCCCACTTCATTATTTCCCTTCTAATCTGGGTTACATTGTTTTTGGAGGTACAAAACTTTTTTAAATCGAATATATTAGAGATTATTTATTTAATATTTTGTAATATTTTCTATCTTTTGGTCATATTTCCTTCCCTTATACTTAGATAGGGTAGATAAATTATTCCATACCCTCCTAATTTGATTATGGTATCAAACTTTTCCTTCTTTCCTTGATCTACTTTTTCTCTATTTTATAGGTGTAAACATTTTGAGATATAAATTTTCCCTTAAGTACTTCTTTGGTTGTTTCCCATAAATTTTGATATGTTGTCTGTTTTCATTCTCATTAATGAAATTATTCATTGTTTTTACAATTTATTCTTTGATCCACCCCTTTTTTAGAGTTAGATTGTTTCATTTCCAATTAATTTTAATTCATCTTTACATGACCCTTCTTGATTATGATTATTAATGTTTTTTGATCTGAAAAGGATGCATTTATTATTACTTTTTTGCATTTGGCTGCGAAGTTTTTATGTTCTAAAATATGCTCAGCTTTTGTATAGGTGCCATGTACCACTTAGAAAAAAATATATTACTTTCTATTTCCATTGAATTTTTTCTAGAGTTCTATTAAATTTAATTTTCTAAAATTCTAATCATCTCCTTAACTTTTCTTGTTTATTTATTTTTTTGTTATATTTATCTGGTTCTAAGGGAGGGCAGTAGGAGTCTCCCTCTAGTATAATTTCACTGTATATTTTGTCTTGAATCTTATTTAATATCTCCTTTAAAAATTTTAAGGCTCCAACATTTGGTACCTATATGTTTATTATTGAAATTATTTCATTGTTTCTGGTACCTTTTATCAAGATGTAATTTCTGTTTTATCTCTTTTAATCAGATATATTTTTGCTTTTTTTGTCTGATATCATGATTGCTACCCCCTCTTTTTTTTTTACTTCAGCTAAAGCATAATTTGTTCTGTTCTACTCATTTATATTTACTTTTTGTTTGTCATCATCCTATAAATATATTTCTGGTAAACAACATATCATAGGTTTCTATTTTTTAATCCACTCTGCTATTCATTTCCACTTTATGAAGTTATCCCCTTCAGATTTTCAGTCATGATTACTCTGTATTCCCCTCCATCTTATTTTCTCCCTTTTATCCAACTAATCCTTTCTCCTTTCATGCTATGCCTCCTCACAAATGATTTAATTTTAATTAATGCCTCCCCCAATTCATTATCCCTTCTAATATTCCCACCCTTTTCTTTTTTACCACTTCTATTTCTTTATAGAGTAAGATAAATTCATATGCCTAATTGAGTATGGTTGCTATTCCTCGAGTCAATTTTGATGAGTATAAGGTTCAAGCATCACCTATCATTGCCCTCATCCTCCCTTCCAATGTGTTTTTCTTCACACCTCTTTAGGTAAGAAATTTTACCCCATTCTAACTCTCCCTTCTTTTGTGTCTCAGTGTAATCCTCTTTTTTATCCCTTAATCTTTTTATAACATGTCATACTAGTCAACTTACTTCCACATCCTCTACGTATTAGTGCCTTGATGATAATTTTCTGAGTTACAAGCATTATCTTCCATTAAAGAAATGTAACACTTTGACTTCATTGAATCAAAATTTTCTATCAGGAATTCTTAGAAATGTTCTATTTCATTAAATAGTCATTTCTCCTTGATAGAATATTCAGATTTGCTAGAGAGGTAACTTTTAGTTGTAGACCTAGATCCTTTCCTATTTGAATATCATATTCTAAGCTCTCTAATCCTTTTGGGTAGAAGCTACTAAGTTTTATGTAATCTTAACCGTCACTTAATCATTTTTGAATTGTTTTTATTTTCTCCTTACCTTGAAAGTTCTGGAATTTGGCTCTAATATTTCTAATAGTTCTTATTTGGGGATTTATTTCAGGAAGTGATTTATTGGTTTTAAAAAAATACCCTCTTCAAGAATATAATGGTATTATTCTTTAACAACTTTTTGTAATATGGTATTTAGTTTTCTTTTCTGGTCATGGCTTGAACAGTAATTTTTAAACTGCCCCTCATGGATCTATTTTCCAGGTCAGATATTTTTCCAATAAGATATATCACATTTTCTTCTATTTTATCATTCTTTTGATTTTGTTTTTATTGTTTCTTAGTGTCTCATAATGTCAACAGCTTTGCTTGTCCAATTCTGAAAAGTAATGAAGATATGGCTGGCTTGAGCACTCTTCTTATAATAAAGGTTCTAGTGAAAACTAACAAATCAGATGAAGAATTTGTAAAGACAAAATGTTTTTCCAGTGTAAGAGGGCCAGGTATTGAGTAAACTTCTAGAGGGAGAAGCCTACCATGGTATGGTAATAAAGTTTGAGAGGGAAAAAAAGAGAAGCTCACAAGAGGAAAGTTTGCCTGGACAATATTCTGTGTAGCATATTAAGAAATATGGCTAAAAAAAGGCAAGAAATAAAAGCTGAAAGGTAAGATAGTATCCAATTTTGGAGGCCTTCAATACCAAACAAAATCATTGGAACTATAGCCCAAAAGAAAGTGTCTACTGGAATCCACTGAGAATATTATATTAGAATATTGGACTTTGAGTCAGGAAAAGCTGTATTTAAATCCCCCTTCCAATGTTTCATTAGTTTTATAACCATGGACATATCATTCAGAAAAAAAAAAATCCACTTTAAACATTCATACAATTTTCAACAATAATTTTCTGACATTTTGTAATCTGTGTTCTCTTCCTCCCTTCCAACTCTCCCCCCCCCACCTCAAGAAAGCAGGTACTATGATATGGGATATACATGTGTTATGATATAATGCATATTTCCATATTTGTCATGTTGTGAAACAAGATATATAATGCTTACAGTAGAGAAAATTTTATAGAGGAAATTAAGTGAGGAATGGTATGCTTCAAATATGTATTCCAACTCTGTCAGTTCCTTCTATGGCAGTGGATAGCCTTTTTCATCATGAGTCAATTAGATTTGTATTACATCTTTGCTTTGATGATAATCATTCATATTTGATTGTCTTACTTTATTGCTGTTATTGCATACAATGGCCTGCTCATTTCACATTGATTCTCTTCATATAAGCCTTTCCAGGTTTTTCTGAGATCATCTTGTTTGCTATTTCTTATGATACAAAAGCATTCCATCACAATCATATACTGCAACTTGTTCAGCCATTTCCCAATTGATAGACATTTTTTCAGTTTCCAGTCCTTTGCCAACACAAAAAGAGTGGCTTTAATATATATTTTTGCACTATTAGGTCCTTTCCTACAATCTCTGATCTTTTTTGGGATACAAATCTAGTAGTGGTATTGTTAAGTCAAAGGGCATGCACAGTTTTATGGATAGACACATCACTATCAATGGACAAGTCACAAACAAAGGACAATTTGCTGATATTATCAATTATATACAACTTTCTGACCTGGACTGGCAAAGGAAGTGACCATTCATGGACTTTTCTATTCTAATGAAATCATAGGTTGAGATGAACAGAAAAATCAAATGAGGAAGATCCTTAGTACCCAAGCTACAAAGTTGTTTCGAAATTCACTTAAATGGTACATGTAAAACAATTTGCCAGTCTTAAGGCACTATAAACATCAGCTATTATTATGGTAATTATCATTACTTTCATCATATTTTGAAAGCTTGTTAAAGGAAGTGATTATCTAAATTTTGTTTTTTTGTCAATGACAACACTTAGCATAGTACCTGACACATAAAAGAATGCTATATATAATTGTTATTTCATATTAATTGATTGATTGTTTAATTATTCTGGCAGTGTTATTTTAAGGAGAAAAGATTGGAATTACACACATACACTTATATCATATATATTACATATATATATGCTGACTTCTATACTAATAATAAATACACATATATAATTGATATAGAGAAGGAGAGAAGAAAGAAAAGAAATAAGAATAAAGAAACATAAATGAGACAGAGATAGAGATAGAGAGAGAAGTATAGACGTGGGAATAAAAGGAACATTTATTTGTTTGTTTTCTCTTTATCTTATTCATTCTAGAATCTCAAGATTCAATTGAAAACTATTTCATTCTTTTTTTGAAGAAAGTAAGAAGTATATCACAATTGCCTCCTCGGTTACATTTTATTCTGTCAATAAAAAGTGATATTGCTTTTTACATTCAGTTAAGCCTGGGCTAATAATGGGAGCTGAAGAAAGAAGGCAGTGATTTTATTCCATCCATTCCTCCCAACCATAGAAGCAAAGGTATGTGTAAATAAAGAGACAGGTTCATTAAATGGATTAAGGATTCTCATCCATGGATGACCAAAATGTAACAGCTACAATAAACTCTGTAAATTACAATGTGTGGTTTGGTTTAAGTGCATTTAATTCTAACATTTCCCTGCATTCCTAGTTAGATATCCTAGTGCCTCAGTTAGTGATTCCATAAAAGATATTCTTAAAGTATTCTCTCCAAATGTATCCTCATAATTCACTTATAAATGTTACATAAATAGCTCAGGAAGTTGCACAGCCAGCACCCTGCTAGGTCAATAAACTACAGTCTTTCTGAAATCTATTAGTGCAAAAAAAAAGTGTGATTCTAAACTCTGTCCATCAAACTTCTGGTAAATCACCGTGATCTACTAATGGGACCTGAGTGGTTGACAAGACTTTGGATTGACAGTTAACATCTCACCCTATGACTTTGCCTACACAACTTAGTAAAATTAGACACTAGGAAGGGTTTTGTTTTTTTCTATCCTGAATCCTAGAAACCTATGAAAATTATCTAAAGCAGCAGGAATAGCATCCTTATATCCCTGCTGCTAGCAAAATCGTGGAGATAAACCATAGCAAAGTCAATTCATCAACAAATATTTATTCAGCCTCTGCCCTGTATAATGTCCTTTGCTGGAGTTTTGGTGAAGGGGGAAAAAAAGGTGTTGCAATGACCTGTTACAATGCAGCCATGGCTTTGGGTTCATGTGCCAGCAAAGCACAATCACTGTCAGGTCCTACTACTCTCAGTGGGTTTCGGGCATTTCTGTTGCCTGAGGACCAGCCTAATTAAGTGTGATGAGGCTCATCTCCAAACTGGTAGCAGGATAATGAAGTTTTAGTTACAACAACTCAAAAAAGCCACCTATTAAGCTATACAAAGGTTGAAAGTTCTCTCAGTTGAGGATGTACCATCATAGATAAAAATCACAGATCCATGAAGCAATTATATTCTTATATTTAAATGCTTTACAGTTTATAAAGTATTACCACATGCATTTGATCTTCATAATAACCCTATGGATCAAGTAGTACAATTAGTATTATCCTAATTATTACATTTTACATTATATTACACATTACATTATACAATTATTATTATCCTAATTTTACATTTTAAGGGAAATGAAATCTACAAACATCAAGTGATTTGCCTGTGACCACAATTGAAACTACATAGATGAGTTGGTCCTGGGACCCTGGTGTTCCCATTCCAAGTTCAATTATAGATATCCCCTCCACAACTCAAATCTCTCTGTCGCAGTTTTGCTATATTGTAGGTCAACATAAGAAATTAAATGGGAATTTTGTGTAAGTCACAGACAGCACAAAAAGGCCAGCAGCTTACATAGAATAGTGTTTAGAAACTCAAATGCATAATATATATGTAAAATATATATATATATATTCATATAAATATGGGTATAGAACATTGTATAATACAAATTTATGTTATTTAATACCATAAATACATTTAATTTCTTTTTAAAATTAAAATAATTTAAGTTTGTGAAAACAGGAAAGCCAAAAACTTTTACATGGATTTTCCCAGTTTGGAAGTGTGTACCATGCCTCCTAATCCCCGTGATGTGGAAAGGATACCTGTATTTCTTACTTTTTGAAGGATAATCATCCATATTACAGTCTCGAATTTTGTGTATATCCCAAGCCTCTGTTTTGGTCCCTCTTTGGTCTCTATATGTTCTCTCTTAGTGATCTCATTAGTTCATATGTTACTGACCATCTCCATGTCCATGCAGATGAGTCCCAGATATAGAAATTCAACCATAGTTCCTCTTTTGGACTCCAAATCTCCTCACCCCCATCATCAGGAAATGATTGACCATTGCAAATTGGTGTTCTGCAGACATCTCAAACTCAATATCTACAAAATAGTTACTCTTCTTTCCATTTTCCCTATTTTTTTCTTGAGAACACCATCATCTTTCTAGTCATCTAGGACTGAAAAGTCAGGGTGATCTTCAACAACTCATTCCCCCAAACCACATGTATTAAACTATTTACTAATTTTTAACAGTCCTATCTCCATAATATCTATCAAATTCATACCCTTCTCTCCACTGCAAATGCCACTATCTAAATTCAAGATCTAACCATTTCTCATCTTCTTATTATAACCTCCTAATAACACTTTCCTCTTCTCAAGTATTTCTCTCATCAACCCACATAACTGTCAATAACATTTATAAAGCATAGGTCTTGATAGTCACCCCCCCCGCTCATTTAATTCTAGTTATAACTTAAAACTTCTACAATAAGATATATACATTTCTGTTCTGCATTTGAAACCCTTCACTAATTTACCTTTCTATTTTACACAGATATTAACCATCTTCTTTTAATCTATAGTCTTGCCACTCTGGCCTTTTTTCTGTTAGATATATGAGATACTATTTCCTATTTCTAAGATCTTGCTATAGCTATCACCCATGCCTGGAGGACACTCTTTCCTTTCTACCATCTCTTAGTATCTCTATTTTCCTTGAAAGCTCAGTTCTAGTGTCAACTTCTATATGAAGCATTTTCCTGAACCACAAGCTAATTTTGTCTTCCTCTTCTCTTCCCCACTTCTAAAAATAAATAAAAAACAAATATGTATATTTGAGTATGCTTATTTATGCAGATGCTATTTTGGGGGGTATATTTTGTATATTTTGTATGTGTTTAAATATATAAGCTCTGGGAGAACAGAAATTTTTTGTTTTGTTTTGTTTTGTTTTTCACTTAGGTGTCTTTTATCCTCTGTTTCTAGTATAGTTCCCTGTTTAATAGATTTTCTGATGAAAGCTTTACACACATTTTATGTGTCCAGGCTTCTTATTATTTGCAACTAAATAGCGGGGGCCAGACAAGATAGACAACTATCTATAGCTGTATTTAGTTCTAGATCTGTATCATCTATATATCCATTTATCATCAAAATAACAAAGTAGAAGGCAATCAATATTATATTCAATAACTATATATAATCTACATATCCACATATCATCAAAATAACAAAGCACAAGTCAATTTATAATATATTCAATAATTATAATCTAGTATAGGGGGTTCAAAGAGCAGCTAGGTGGTACAGTGCCTAGAGAACTGGACTTGGAATCAGGGAGTCTCATCTTTATGAGTTTAAATCTAGCCTCAGACACTTTCTAGTTGTGGAACCCTGGACAAGTCACTTACCTATTTGCCTCATTGCTTCATTTCTCCATCTGTAAAATAAGCTGGAGAAGGAAACAGAAAATTACTCAATTACTTTTGCCAAGAAAATTCCCAAAGGGGTCATGAAGTGTAATTAGGACTGACAATATAGGGAGTTTGCTTTCTTATGAAGGGGGGGCAGTAAAAGGGAGAGTTTTAGGTGAGATCTGAGTGGGGGCTTGTAGAATGAGCAAGAATATTTGAAAAGAGATGATTAGACATTCCTAGTCCATACGAAGTTAGAGTTGTGAGACACTTTAAAAAGCCATACTTCACCACCTCTCCCCTCATTGCATTTTTTTTTATTACTTCTTTCTAAGTTAGTGCTGAGAGATCATAATCTTAGTGTTAAATTCGGAAAAGTAAGTGGTAAGAATACTTATGTGAGTGGATATGAGCTGGAAATGCTTTGAATTCTCTGAATAAGAGAAAGAGGACAGTCTCAGTGAGGGGAAAAAGGAAGCAACAAAAATAGATGACTGCATGAGGGAAGTGTTTCATGTAGTTAGCAGGTCAGGAAAGACATTCTGAGTAAAGAACTTTTGTGTATGCACCTGGGTGAGTGAGAAGAAAGGATACAAAAGGGGAAGAGTGTCTAAATCAGGCTAAGGTTCTAAGGTTGGTTGGTCTTGGCTATGATCTACTATATATACATATATATGTATTATATATTATATGTTATATATTTTATAGGCATATATTGTTTTTATATATTACATATATAATTACAAAAAAGTCAATGAATACATTTGAAATTGTACATTGTAAGTTATTTGTGAAACTGAAATTTGAAATCGAAAATTGTAAAAACGTACAAAAATATCAAAATCTCAAAGCAGAATGAGATTTCAAATCTGGAGAGAAGGTGACAAGATCCATTAAACTCACTTTTGTAAATGACTTTTCTAAATTGTCCACATAGCCACCACAGTTTCTCTAATGGCCAAGTCTTTTATTCAAGAATTTCCTCAGCCTGGCATTTAATGATAATCATCTTGTCTCCAGCCTATGTTTCTTTAGCAATGGTGACTTTAATATACTCTATTTTTCCAAGTCAAAGAGGCCTACTTGTTATTCTCTAAACTCAGTTTTAAAAATCCTGCCTCATTCCTTGCCAAAGGCTATCCCTTTGCTTGAATCCTCTTTCTTTCTGCTTCTAAGAATCTTTCTTCGAATTCAATTCAAGTATTGTTGTGGGGTGCAGAGGTGACAGGAAGGGTACCTTTTGCAAGAATGCAAGACTCTGAAACATAGCTTAAAATAATAAAAAAAAGAAACATTAATTTGGAAGGTAATGTTGAATATGGCCAGGAGGACCCCATAGGTGGAAGCCTGCCTCCTAGGTGGAACAGCATGGGTGGAAAGATGCTCCTGGGGAGGACAGCATGGATGGAAAAGCTGTTCCCCAGAGGATATCAATTCTGGGGTTTTTATACTCTTTACAACAGTGAAGATCTGAATCTAGAGTGGTAAGCACTGAAGCAAGGGGTGGGGGAGGTTTTCCCAAAAGTATGGGGGTGGTTCTCCTCATTTGAAGGACAGATAAATAAGGTGTGTCTCTTTATCTATCTCAAATCAATGGGACAATCAAAGGAGGGTAATCCTCAAGGTCATATGTTCTGGGTTGGGAGTCACAAGGGTGTTAGGGAGCAAAGAATTTCCCTATTTATAATTTGCCTGAGTTTTGGGGGTACAATGCCCATGCCAGTATCACCTACTTTGAGAAATAAGTTATTGATCTCCTTAGTTGTTTATTTTCTCTTGCTTTTGGTATCTTTTTTCTCCTTAGATTTTTTTTGATAGTTACTCATCTGTGTCAGTATTGTCTCTTCAAAGAAAATTCTTTGAGGGAAAGTCTTTTTTTGAAAAATTTTCTTTATATGCCCAGCTCCTAGAGCAATACATTGAACTTAATCAACACTTAATAAAACACTTGTAGAATTGATTGTTTTTGTCTAAGATAATATTTGTATGGTAATGTAACTCACTTTAGGCTATAAAAAAGTTTTGCTCAAATTCCCATGTATTTGCTTATGTTTTTCTTTCTACACATTGTCTCCTTTTTCCCCCTCCAAATCTTTGGACATCAAGGACCTATTCAACTTCCTTTCTTGACTGCACTGAACTCCTTTTTCATTCCTTTCTTCAGTAATGTCTGATTTTTCTGAAATGCCCTGAGTCTATCCCAATAATGAGTCTGAACCCAGCAATACAAAATGCAAAGGGACTTAATTGTCTTAGCTTAAGCTAAGGGTCTCACATCAGAAAGCTGATGTGTGACTCTGAGCTGCATCTAGCTGAGTTTTTAAAGAGTAGTAGGCAGCAGGGGACAGGATAGGAGGGTGTCTGCTAGGTGGGAGTTCCTGTAGATAAGGGGGATGTCTGCAAGGTAGGAGTTCCCCTATATAAGGCGATTTTATCATGCAAGGTTTAGGATCTGGAGACCAAAGGTCTGCAAGTTTGAAATTCCTGCCAACAAGCCTGTTTCACTGTAATGTTATGCAGGGGTCTGGATTTTTAATTCTGACTCTTTCTAGGTTCCACATTTCATGACCCTATTGGTAGTTTTCTTGGCAAAGATATTACTGCTGTTTGCAATTTCCTTCTCCAGTTCAATTTCCAGATTAAAGGAAAAGAAAAAAAAAACTGAGGCAAACAGGGTTAAGTGACTTGCTCAGGGTCACAGAGCTAGTGAGTATTTGAGACCAGATTTGATCTAAGGAAGATAAGTCATCTTGATTCCAGACCCAACAATCCATCCACTGAGGCATCTAGTTGCCTTATTTATGTACTTTTTTTATGGTCCTTATTTATGTACTTTTCAGTTTTCTTATTTAACTATCTTTTGGCTTTTTAGTAAGACTGTAGATCTTACTTGAAGGTAGAGACATATGTATCTCACACTTTTTTTGGCTTTTCCTCATTTCCTTTTTATTATCTTTTTGTTCAATTTACCTGAACAAAGATTTTTTTTTTAAGTTCCAAATTCTCTCCCTCCTTCCACACTTCCCTGAAATTATCAACAATCTGATACAGATTCCATGTGTTATTTTAAAATAGTTATTCAGCATAACGTTGTGGTTACTGTCAAAACAAAAATTATCATTAACTCTGATTTCAACTAATCAGAACAAGCAAGCTAAAGTCGCAAGCTGGTTGAAGACAGGCTTCCTGTATAAATTTTATTTCTATACTGTGTTAACTTGGAAGTAACACAGAACTACTAATATAGTCAAAAACCAAGTCAAGAAAGAGATAAGTCCAGAAATCAGCCACTATCACAGAGCCAAGTGCCACAAACTACACAGAGTCAACACCTTGGGGCTCTGGAGAAGGTTTCTCTTGGAGAGTGCACCCCACTAGATGATTCTCTGAAGAACAATAGAATTTAGGGTACTTATGTACCATTTGGGGAACCAGGGACTGGGAAGTAAGACTGATTGACATTACAATGGCTGTAAGGAAAGGAGAGATCCAACCTACACTGATGGGATTCAAAGAGGCTGGGGTATCAGGGTGTGGTCTACTTACAACAGAAACTAAAAAGGAAGGTTCTTGCACAGGTGTTGGTCTTCTTGGGACCCAATCTGATACAACAGGGGAAATTTCCAAGACTAAAATGGTGCTTAGCATTTGCTTAGGTCAGATTGCCCCGCCTGATCTGGGATTATCAAGAACTTTAAGGTATATTGTTCAGTCTTAAACTGATGATTCTCAGACTTCCTTCTGGATGAATTCTCAGGGGACAAGGGCAGAATTAGGGTCTTCAAATTTCAAGTTGACATTTGAATATTACCCACAAGATTTTAGGAATGAATAAATGACACTACAAGAAAATAATACAGAGGTATGAGATGATATTATATTTATGTCAATTTGGAACTTATATAACGTCTAAACCCCCAAAAGATTTAATAATTGTTTAACGCCAACTTGGAAGACAATATTTCGGACTCTTCTCCTGGGATTTATGCTTGGCCCTCTGCTGTTTGAACATTTTAAATCAGTGACTTGAATACAAACATAGTGGACACATAACAAGCAGGAAGAGCAAATATAATAGCTGATAGCATCAAATCAAGAGAGATCTTCAGAGGTTAGTACATGAGTTGAGCATAATGAAATGAAAATTAAATAGGAATAAATGTAAAATCTTACTCGTGTTCAAGAATTAAAATTCACAAAAACAAGATAGGAGAAGGATTACTAAATTCTTTATCTAAAAATATTTTGGGGATATAGTTAGATATAAGTTCAGTATGAGAAAATACAATTATGATGACCAAAAGAAATTAATTTGGTTTTAGTACTATATTAAGTGAGGAATAATAGATAGGCATAAGGAGATGATAATATCCTCACTGTCCCAGAAGGGAGTTGCAGAGAGGTAGATGTAGTCTTAATGTAATGAAAATGTTCCTAACCATGAGTTCAGTTAATCCTCCCTATGTTGTGGGGTACAGCCAATGTTGTGGGGTATAACGGTGAACCCCTGGGTTCAGGAAGGATACCTTTTGCAAGAATACAAGACACCAGAACTTAGCTAAAAATTAAAAGAGAGATTTGTTAGTAAGATAGAATTATTGGCCAGCAAGACAGTATGAGGGTCTGGGGAAAACCCCTGGGGAGGTTGCTCCCAGAATGCTTCGGTTCAGGCGTTTTTATATTCTTTACAATAGTGAGTACATGATGCTGTGTCATGGTTGTAGACATGACTCTAGAGTGATAAACACTCAGGAATTTGGTGGGGGAATTTCCCTGTTTACAGTTTGCCTGGGTTAAGGGGTACAATGCTCATGCCACCTAGAGATCTTCAATCAAAATCTGTAAAACCACTTATTGGTCACTTTGTAAAAGAATTCTTGTTCAGGTACAAATTGAACTAGATAGCTTCTGACTTCTCTTCCAATAGGTGATTCTACACTTCTGTATTTAGAACAATTTACCTCTCTTAGCATACATATGCTCAGTTCCTTCTATCTTTAATTCCTGACTTTGCTTTAATCAAGTAAAAACTATCAAAAATGAAGAATGGAAAACCACTTATTGGGGGACAGGGAGGAAAGGGAAGAGAAAGTTTTTCTTTCGAAGAATCACAACTGAAAGGAAGATCTCCCTGCAGAGAAAATAAAATGAAATGAAATGAGTGTAATAGCAAGTCTTTAACCAATGCCATTTGGTCACAATATTCTTAAATAAATATTTAAAAACTAAGTTTTACATATATTGCCAATAGATCCAGGAACTTCTGATTAACTTTTGCTTCTCTGCTGCCCTAGTGGATATTTCAAATGACGTTTCACACAACTCAGTACATTTTAAGTACTTTATAACTATTCTAGCCACTGAGGATTCAGAAATAAAATGTCATAGTTCTTGCTTCCAAGGACTTTAAATTCTTCTAGATAAATTCAAAGGACATGCTAATCAAAGGCAATTTAAGAGAGAAAGAGTGATTTAGCAACCAGTCAGATCTCCTTTAGAAGTGGTACTCTAGTTGACCATAGTTGGGAGTTAAGGATTCCAAGAAACAGAGGTGAGAAAAGAATGTTTACCAGGCAAAGTCTTAGAGAGGGACTAATGAGAAACACTGAAAAGCAGATAGAATGCAAAGTTCTATGAACACCAAGTAATCCATGGCAATATACAATGAAAAGAGGTTTAATCTCTTCAGTTAGTGGTTCAATGTACAGGGAGGCTCTGAAAACAAGGAGAAGAGACAGTCCTAGGGCCAATGACACAGTTTTGGATGAACAATAAGGAACACCTAGTGTGCAAAATGAGATATATCCTTCACAGGGACTTATATAAGCAGGGAAATTCCTTTGTGCCTTTACATTCTTGTGACTCCTAACCCAAAATATCTGATAACTCCTATAAGACCCGGAGAGGATAATCCTCCTTGCATTGTCCTTTAGATGGACAGAGAGATACACCTCCTTGATATTATCAGGTTGTATCTCAGACATCCATCAGTCCTCTGAACTATGAGGGCCACCCTCTATTGTCTTCAGGCAGACCAAAACCCCCACGGAATGCATGAGTGGTTACCACAGGAGAGTCTTGTACTCACTGTTCTAAAGAGTATAAAAATCCTTGAACTGAAGCATCAGAGGAGCAACCCCTAGGGTTGTTACCCTCATGCCATAACTGGGGGAGACAGCTTTCCATCCATGCTGACCCCCCAAGGAATAGCTCCCTATCTAGCTGTTCCACCTTGCTATCCCCCTTGCCATTCTCAACATTACTTTCCAAATTAATAAAGTTCTCTTTTTACTTTTAAGCTAAGTTTGGAGTCTTGCATTCCTGAAAAAGGTATCCTTCCCAAACACAGGGGTTCACCATTGTACCCCACAATATCTGGTTGTTACCCCATAATATTTGTATTACTGATAATCAATCTCGGTATGCTATTTTTATTACTGTGTTCAATTTTCTCCTGGTTCTGCTCACTTCACTTTGTATCACTTTATGTAAATCTTTCCATGTTTTTCTGTTATTGTCTTGTGTATCATTTCTTGTGGCATGATAGGCATTAAACCTCTTGGTCTCCACTGGCCTTTAATGCTAGGCTTCATTTTCAAGATTCAAAGATTATTCAAACCCATCTACCTTTCCCCTTTCCATCTGCTGTGGTCATCATTACAGCATGCCCAATTATTTATCTTGATTTACAGCTCTACCACTTCCAGAGTATAAGACTTGACTTCCAAGCGTTGACATTACAAGAGAAAAGAGACTATTAAAATATAGAAATAATGAACCAGATAAAGGAAATTAAAATATAAATTAAAAATTTATTAATTTTTATTTTCATCATGCATGTACTTATTTTTGGCTCTTGCTTACTCATCATTTAATTAATTAATTTTTTTTGCTTTCTAAATTTAATATATTAATCCAACTAATTAATTAATCAATCAATTTATTAATTTATTGATTAATAAAATATGAGTTTTAAAAAAGTTATTAAAAAATAACTACCCTCTCAATAAGTAGCACTTGACTGCCAAGTTATTCTCTTTTGATATAATTTCCTGAACCTAGTTAATACTATCAGTGTATGAAATTCTTTCCAAGATCTACTCTGATCGACAGAGAGACTATGAAGATAACCTGCTCAAGGAAAATGTTGGCTTTGAGGGTTTCAGCAAGTCTAAACTTATACTTTATCATACAAAAGGAAACCCACAGCCTGAGCATTTCAACCACATTTTGTTAAACAGGTTGGGAAGTCTCAAATAAGGTAAAAAAAATCTTAGTTGAGTTTATAGATATAATTTCTAGTATATGAAATTTCTTAGTACACTAAGATGGTGACTTCAGGCTTTTTATCATACTTTCTCATGTTGGGGTGAGAGTTGTACATAATGCTGTTTTGTATTTTGAAATATGAAGCCAATGAGTTGATGCAAATAATCTTATCTGACAGAATCTGAATGAAGTCCCCCAGTTAGCCAGAACCTCAGGTCAAATGATCTGAGTGAGAAGCAAAATGTTGTAAGAGTTTATGTATATTGTTAGGACTTTTAAAAGCAGTCAAGAAACCTTAAGATTCCAGGGACTCACACATTAGCTGATTGATGGAAAGCTAAGTAACACAAATTTGTGAAGAAACAGAACTTGTTTACAGAATAGCCTCAGCTAACAAAATCTATTGAGATATTTCACAAAAATTACTTATTGCCTACAGGAAAGACAGGTGTAGGTACTAAGGAACAGGTTAAAGAAGTGATGGACAGTTATTTATCTTAGTGAATTCTGAGGGGAAAAGACTAACGCTGTCTGAATGAGACATAGGAGTGGAAAGAAATGTTTCCAGAGAAGTAAATGAGTACTTTTATCCTAAACTTATCTGGAAAAAAGCCAGAGGACAAGTTAGGGACAGATCTTCTTTTGTGAAACTCTAGAGACTCCTGAGATACAAACACAAACCATAGAGTGTTAAGATATTTTTTTTCATACAAAATATATTCTCATGTTGATAATGTTGCAAAAGAAAAGAGACACAGAAAAATAAGAACAAAGTAAAAAAAAAAGTAGACTTTACACTGTACTCAGATTTCCTCAGTTTTCTTTCTAGAGGTGGATAGCATTTTTCACATTGGGTCTTTTGGAACTATCTTTTATGGTTTTCTTTATCAGAGTTGCTAAATCTTCCACAGTTTATCCCCTAACAATATGGCTGTTACTGAGTACAATGTTCTATTCACTTTGAATCAATTTATATGTGTTTATGGGTTTTATTGAAAACATCCTTCTTTTATTATTTATTATAATACAATAACATTCCATCACAAACATAAACATACCAAAAGTTATTCAGTCATTCTCCAATTGATGGGCATCTCTTCCATTTCCAGTTGTTTGCTATCACAAAAAGAATTGCTATAAATATTTTGGTACATATAAATCCCTTTGCTTTTTCTGTGATTTCTTTGGGGTACAGACCTAGTAAGGATATTATTGAATTAAAGGGTATATGCAATTTTATAGCCCATAATGCATAGTTCCAAAATGTTCTCCAAAATGGTTGGATCAGTTAACAAACTCCACCAACAGATTTTCCTCATCTCCTCCAACATTTACTTTAATATCATATTAGCCTGATAAATGTGAGGCAGTACTTAAGAGTGGTTTTAATGTACATTTTACAAATCAAGAGCATTTTTCATATGTGAGAGATAGTTTTGATTTCTACTGAAGACTGCCTGCTCGTATCCTTTGACCATTTAGCAATTGAGGAATGGCTTGTATTCTTATAATTTTGACATGATTCCCTATATATTTTGGAAATAAGGCCTTTTTCAGATAAACTTGACATATTTCCCCCACTCTCAATTTTATGCTTTCCCTCTAAACTTGACTGTGTTGGTTTTACGTGTATCAAAACATTTTAAATTTGATATCAAAATTATTCATTTTTTAATCCTTAAATGCTCTCTGTCTATTCTTTGGTCATACAATCATCCATTATCCATAAATATGACAGGTAAAATATTCCATGCTCCCATAATTTGCTCATGACATTACACTTTCTATCTTAAGCATGTACCCATTTTGACCTTATGTCAGTACACATTGTAAGATGTTGATAGCTCCCTATTTTATGTCAAGTAGCTTTTCAGATTTCTTGACAATTTTATTCAAATAGTAGTTGCTTGTCCACAAATCATGGACTTTTAGGTTCATCAAACACAAGATTACTTTGGTCACTTCTGTAAGGGTAGAGCTAAACTTCCTACTGTTTATTGTATACCTAATCTATTCCACAGTTATACAACTATTTTCTAGACAGGACCAGGATATTTTGATGATTACTGCTCTGTAATACAGTATGAGATCTAGTATCACTAGCTGCCTTCCTTCATTAAAAAAATGATAATTCCCTTGATATTCTTGACTTTCTGTACTTCTGGATGAATCTTATTAATTTTCCTAGCTTTATAAAATAATCATTGGTAATTCAATTGGCATGGCTCTAAATAAGTAAATTAAATAGAGAGAGGTTATCTTTCTTGAAAACAGTCAAATGACTTAAAAGTAGGCATGGCCAAATTTGAATTTGGAACTTCCCCATTACTGATCTAGTCTTCTATCCTCTGTACAGATCTGTAATGATAGTGGTAGCTAACCTATACTATCTACTGGTTTCTATATTATGAACAGAGAGGGCAGAAAGTAAGATATAAAGTGGACTTTTCCACTAATCAATTATCAAATGATAAAGCTGAAGAAATAGTATAAACAATGTAAACTGTTTAATGTTGTACATGTTAATTATATATACATATATATGAGTTATTATATATCTATTTTATATACATTTATATGTATAAATTATAAATCATAGTATAAATTTATATTACATAATATAAAATAAAATTATATAAAGATATATAAACAAATATCATATAAATATGAGTTATATATATGAGTTGTTGCTTATTTTATTGATATTATTATGTTCACTCTGTTTTGTATCAATACAATATTAATAGCATAACAAGATTCATTTGTTAATTGTTTTACTTATTGTTGACTTGCAAATACACTGATATCAGCTTTAGTCTTGTGGGCTCTTATAACTGATTTTGTTATGCCTAGTTTTATTTTTTTTTGCTGTTAATAAGTGTTTGACTTGCTGAAAGTCAAAGACAATGAGGAACAGAGAATTATGCCTTAGAGACAATCATATAGCCCCGTGGCTAGAAAATACTGGGCCTGGATTCGGGAAAACCTGAGTTCAAATCTGGCCTCAGAAACATAATAGCTGTGTGACATTGCTGGAGAAAGAAATGGCAAACCACTCCAAACCAGGCCAGTGTCTTTGTCAAGAAAATCCTATCAGCAGCACTGGAGTGCTATGGTCCATGGGGTCATGAAGAGTCAGATTTGCCTGGGCATCAACGATGCCTTGTAGGTGCTTCTGAGTTTCTCTCCCTGCCAGCTCCCAGTGTCTAAGCCTAAACTACATTATTAATCACTAATCTAGCTAGATTCGTCTTCCTCAATCTGCTAATTATTGAGGGAGAAAATAAAGAACATTAAAATATATCCCATTACCTCAAAAATAGAATTCAACACAAGTGGACAAATATTAACTTTGTGCTAATCAGCTTAGTTCATAGTTAAGTGGTTCATTGGCAATTTTTTTTCAAATTAGTAACAGTTAAATGGTTCATTAGGCAAAACTTTTTCCAGTCATAGACATAATGCTAGTAAAATCGGATGCTAGCAGTAAATTATGTTTACTCTTAAAACTACCATGAACAACAGCAACACAAATTTACCAATTCTTTTTTTTACTTTTCAAATTCTCCATTTCAATAATATGAGCATTTTGACAGTGAAGGATGAAATATTTTCCTCAAACCTATTAGAAATAGCTTCCTATTTGAACAGAGAGTTCCCATCATTAGATTATTTGACTCTTTTTTCCATTTAGTCAAAAGAAGGCATCCTCTGAACACCTACAATACATAGTGATTTTAAAAAGCAAATATTTATGCACTTAGGAAGTGGGAATAATTGAATAACTCAGTAAATTGATATTGACTTTTTAATGATTGCATAGGCAGATAGATATAATGAATTTCAGTCAGACACTTATTGTTACCAAAAAAAAAAACATAGAATGGAAGCAAATTTTTAAAATTCAGTTTTTGGTGAGAAAGTTCATTTTATCAATGATTGAAAGACCCGCAAACCAAAATAGAATTTAAGCTCCTTCATAGAAGAGTCTATTTTTCATTTTACCTTTGTTTCTCTCATGCTGAGTATATTGCTTTGCACATAGTAGGTACTCAATGCATTCATGTCACATTGCATTGGATTAGATGTCAGTTTTCTAGTGTATGAATCTGATCAATATGTTCAATTCAGGCTCAGAGGACTGATATTTACAGTATAACTGAAATTGGAAAAAAGAAGGTTCTTGATAGTACTTTGTAGCACTAAGAGTTCTGTAGATAATACTAGAGAACATGATCATCTAGCACCTATTAGGAACCTGTCTCCAGATAAAAAGTTGAAATAACATTTTTTGAACTCCTTATCTTCAGTAGGCAAAGTTCTTCACTCCCTTAGATATTCTTGGTGGATTTTCCATTATTGCTTTCATGTGTTTTGAATATGAATTCTAATTTTATATAACCAGTGTCCCTGTTATAGACTAAGAATTTGATCTCTAGAATGACCTCTCCACATAACCAATTGATTTATTGCACATTGGTTACAGTTCATTAAAAGAGTGAATGATGAGGATAATTCATAGAATGCAAGTCATTGACCTCTGCATAAGTTAGCTATTACTGGGGCTTTCCCCACTGGAATAAGACAGCAGTCAGGTTTAGCAGGATACGTGTGTATATAGGAAGAAGGAAGTAGAGTGGGGAATATGAAAGAAAATAATGTTTTACAATAAACTCTCAAAAAAAGAAAAAAAGCTTCTCCTAAATTAGACCCACATAATATTCTTGGATTTCATGACACTTTTAAAATTGATTTTACCTATGATGGTTGATTTTTTTCAATCAAGAACTTCTACATCTTCAATGCTGGAATAGCTACCAGTGAAGGACTTTCTTAGCTATAGCAGGAAAATGAAAATTTTAAAGGTGATAGGGAGGGGGTGGGAGGAAGTAACAAATAAGTGTCTCAATTTTTCTCCTGAGTGACATTCTAAGAAATTGAGACATTAAGGTCAAGTTGGCAAATGTTTATTGAGTCTACTGTATGCCAGGAACTGTACTAAATGATAAACAAATCTAAATGATAAAATAATAAATTATAAAAAAAATCAGAAAATACTTCCTGATCTCAAGGAGCTCATATTTGAATGAGAAAAACAAAATGAAAATAACTTCATGCCAAGGAGATACAGACAAGATTATATAGGAAATTTTTTATGTTTTTTTTTTTACTTAAAAAAATAAACTTTTTAAAATTTATTTATTTTATTGATTTAGAATATTTTTCCATGATTCCATGATTTATGTTCTTTCCTTCCCCTCCTCCCATCTTGTTCCTATAGCCAACAAGTAATTCCACTGGGTTATACATGTATCATCGATCAATATCTATTTCTATATTATTAATATTTACAATAGAGTGATCATTTAGAATCTACATCCCCAATCATATCCCCAATAAACCATGTGATCAAGCAGTTGTTTTTTTTTTTTTCTGTGTTTCTACTCCCACAGTTCTTTCCCTGGGTATGGGTCTTTTTCCCAAGCCCCTCAGATTTGTCTTGGGTCTTTGCTTTGCTGCTAGTAGAGAAGTCCATTACATTTGATTGTGCCACAGTGTATCTGTCTCTGTGTAAAACATTCTCCTGGTTCTGTTCCTTTTACTCTGCATCAATTCCTGGAGTTCGTTCCAGTTCACATGGAATTCCTCCAGTTTATTATCCCTTTTAGCGCAATAGTATTCTATCACCATCAGATATCACAACTTGTTCAACCATTACTCAATTGATGGACACCCTCTAATTTTCCAATTTTTTGCTACCACAAAGAGCACAGCTATAAATATTTTTGTACACATATATTTCCCTATTATCTCTTTAGGATACAAACCCAGTAGTGGTATGACTGTATCAAAGGGCAGACAGTTTTTAAAGCCCTTTGGGCATAGTTGCAAATTGTCATCCAGAATGGTTGGATCAATTCACAATTCCACCAGCAATGCAACAGTGTGCCAATTTTGCTATATCCCCTCCAACATTTATTACTTTCATTTGCCATCATATTAGTAAATCTGCTAGATGTGAGGTGGTACCTCAGAGTTGTTTTTATTTGCATTTCTCTAATTATAAGAGATTTAGAACATTTTTTCATGTGTTTATTGATAGTTTTGATTTCTGTATCTGAAAATTGCCTATTCATATCCTTTTCTAATTTATAAATTAGGGGATGGCTTGATTTTTTGTACAATTAATTCAGCTCCTTGTAAATTTGAGCAATTACACCTTTTTCAGAGGTTTTTGTTATAAAGATTTTTCCTCCATTTGTTTCTTCCCTTCTAATTTTTTGCATTGGTTTTGTTTATACAAAAACCTTTTTAATTTAATGTAATCAAAACTATTCATTTTACATTTTGTAATATTCTCTTCTCTTGTTTGGTCTTAAAATCTTTTCTTTCCTATAGATCCGATGAATATATTATTCTATGTTCACCTAATTTACTTATAGTTTCTTCGTGTATATTTAAGTCATTCGCCCATTCTGAATTTATCTTGGTGTAGGGTGTGAGATGTTGATCTAAACCTAATTTCTCCCATACTGTTTTCCAAATTTCCCAGAAGTTTTTGTCAAACAGTAGGATTTTGTCCCAAAAGCTGGGATCTTTGAATTTATCGTACACTATCTTGCTGAAGTCATTTACCCCGTCTATTCCATTTATCTTCTCTTCTGTCTCTTAGCCAGTGCCATATTGTTTTTTTAAATCATTTATTAATATTCATTTTTAACATGGTTACATGATTCAAGCTCCTACTTTCCCCTTCACCCCCCCCGCTGTCCCCCCACCCATAGCCAACGCCCATTTCCACTGGTTTTAACATATGTCCTTGTTCAAGACCTATTTCAAAACTGTTGATATTTGCATTGGTGTGGTAGTTTCGAGTCCACATCCCCAATCATGTCCTTCTCAGCCCATGCGTTCAAGCATTTGTTTTTCTTATATGTTTCCTCTCCTGTAATTCTTCCTCTGAATGTGGGTAGCTTTCTTTACCATAAATCCCTCAGAGCTGTCCTGTGTCATTGCTTTCTGCTGGTACAGAAGTCCATTGTATTCAAATTTTACCATAGTATATCAGTCTCTGTGTACAATGTTTTTCTGGCTCTGCACCTATCGCTCTGCATCAGTTCCTGAAGGTCTTTCCAGTTCACACGGAATTCCTCCAGTTTATTATTCCTTTGAGCGCAATAGTATTCCATCACCAGCATATACCACAAATTGTTCAGCCATTCCCCAATTGAAGGATATACCCTCCTTTTCCAGTTCTTTGCCACCACAAAAAGTGCAGCTATAAATATTTTCGTACAAGTCTGTTTATCTATAATCTCTTTGGGGTACAAACCCAACAATGGTATGGCTGGATCAAAGGGCAGGCATTCTTTTATAGGCCTTTGGGCTTAGTTCCAAATTGCCAGCCAGAATGGTTGGATCAGTTCACAACTCCACCAGCAATGCATTAATGTCTCAATTTTGCCACATCCCCTCCAACATTCATTACTCTCCCCTTCTTTCATTTTAGCCAATCTGCTAGGTGTGAGGTGATACCTCAGAGTTGTTTTGATTTGCATTTCTCTAATTATTAGAGATTTGGAACACTTTCTCATGTACTTATTGATACTTTTGATTTCTTTACCTGAAAATTGCCTATTCATGTCTCTTGCCCATTTATCAATTGGGGAATGGCTTGATTTTTTATGCAATTGCTTTAACTCCTTGTATATTTGAGTAATTAGAC
>NC_058130.1:103414490-103455035 GCF_016433145.1 Gracilinanus agilis
AATATAATCAAAACCATTTAATTTACATTTTGTAATTTTCTCTAACTCTCGCTTGGTTTTAAAATCTTTCCTTTCCCAGAGATCTGACAGGTATACTATTTTGTGTTCACTTAACTTATTTATAGTTTCCCTCTTTATATTCAAGTCATTCACCCATTCTGAATTTATCTTGGTGTAGGGTGTGAGATGTTCATCTAAACCTAATCTCTCCCATATTGTTTTCCAAATTTCCCAGCAGTTTTTGTCAAATAGTGGATTCATGTCCCAAAAGTTGGGCTTGCCATATTGTTTTGATGAGCACTGCTAAAATTGTTGATTATTGCTACTAGCTTTTTATTTGATTCTCTAGAATTCTTTAAGTAGACCACTATATCATCTCCAAAGAGTGATAGTTTATTCTCCTGATTGCCTATTTTAATCCCTTCAATTTCTTTTTCTTCTCTAATTGCTACCACTAGTGTTTCTAGAATAATGTTAAATAATAGAGGTGATAATGGGCATGCTTACTTCACTCCTGATCTTATTGGTAAGGCTTCTAATTTATCCCCATCGTGGGAGATACTTGTTGATGGTTTTAAATATAAACTGTTTATTATTTTTAGGAAAGGCCCTTCTATTCCTATACTTTTTAGTGTTTTTCAATAGGAATGGGTGCTGTATTTTGTTGAAGGCCTTTTATGCATCTGTTGAGATAATCATGTAATTTCTGTTGGTTTGGTTATTGATATGGTCAATTATGTGGATAGTTTTCCTAATATTAAATTATCCTTGCATTCCTGGCATAAATCCCACTTGATCATAGTGAATAACCCTTGTGATAACTTGTTGGAGTCTCTTTGTTCATATTCTATTTAAGATTTTTGCATCTATGTTCATTAAGGAGATTGGTCTATACTTTTCTTTCTCTGTTTTTAGTTTGCCTGGCTTTGGAATCAGCACCAAATTTGTGTCATAAAAGGAATTTGGTAAAACTCCTTCTTTGATTATTTTGTCAAATAGTTTGTATAGTATTGGGATTAATTGTTCTTTAAATATTTTATAGAATTCACAAATTCACTTGTGAATACATCTGGCCTGTAAGGGGTGAAAGAGGGATTTTGATTGGGTGAATATTAAAACGTTTGGTCACCAGGGAATTGAATTATCCACAAATAAAGAATAACCTCAGGTGCAACTGTGTAGCTCAGTGGTTTGAGAGTCAGGCCTAGAGATAGGAAGTCCTAGGTTCAAATCCGGCCTCAGACACTTCCCAGCTGTGTGACCCTGGCCAAGTCACTTGACCCCCATTGCCTACCCTTAATATTCTTCAACCTATGAGCCAATACACAGAAGTTAAGGGTTTTAAAAAAATAAAATAAAGAATAACCTCAAGTTAAAATGTTCTTTTTGGAAGTTTATTTACAAATGAGGAGAGGAAGAGAAAAGCAGAAAATCAGAAAGAGGATAGGATAGGATAAGTAATATAACACACTAAGTAATTTGTTCCAGGCCCCCTTGTTCAACACAGGCAGATCTAATTAGCCCTTAGTCAAAGGGGGCTCAGCCTTGAGCCCAAGGCGGGATGGCTCCAGAGTGCCAGAGATGAATGAAGCAGGAACTTCAGTCACAGAATTTTGTCTTTACACTCACCATGTGTTGTTCTAAGGGAAAGATTGAAGAACAGTCTCACCAAGTTCTCAGGGTCCCAGGTCCAGAACAGAATATCTCCTTCAGATCAAAGACACAAACCAGAAGAGAGAAGCTGAACTCTCTTTTAAAGGGGTTTTTTATGTGTCACTTCCTGTACCTTCCTCCTAGTTTAGGTGTCCAATCACAACAGATGCTTTTCTTAGGACTGCCCAGGATGCACTTAGTAAATTCTGATTTGTCACTCACTCTAGCACAAGTGGGTCACAGACCTCCCAATTTGTGAGTTAAGTGAAGTTGATTACACTTTTGGTGATTAGATTTGAGAATGGGCAAGGTAGATTTAATTTCATTATCACAGGCCCTGGGAATTTTTTCTTAGGGAGTTCTTTGATGACTTGTTAAATTTCTTTCTGAGATGGGATTCTTTAAGTATTCTATTTCCTCTACTATTAATCTAGGCAATTTATATTTTCATAAATATTCATCCATTTCACCTAGATTATCATTTTTATTACCATATAATTAGGCCAAAAAGTTCTTAATAATTACCTTAATTTCCTCTTAATTAGAGGTGAGGTCACCCTTTTCATCTTTGATACTGTTGATTTGGTTTTCTTCTTTCTTTTTTTTATTAGATTAACTAGTACTTTATTTTATTTGTTTTTCCAATGTACTAGCTCCTAGGCCTATGTATTAGTTCAATAGTTCTTTTGCTTTCAATTTTATTAATTTTTTCTTTGATTTTTATGATTCCAATTTAGTGTTTTGGGGGGATTTTTAATTTTTTCTCTTTCTAGTTTTTTTTTTTAAATTTGCATGCCTATTTCATTGACCTCTTCCTAATTTGTTGATATATGCACTTAGGGATATAAATTTTCCACTGAGTACTGCTTTAGCTGCATCCCATTGATTTTGATAAGTTATTTCCTTATTGTCATTCTCTTCAATGAAATCAATAATTGTTTCTTTGATTTGTTCTGTGAAGATAGGGTTAACTCTCCCCTTGTCTATTTTTAGCTAATCAAATCAAGAACTTATAGTATCCCTACTTGACACTAAGTAAGAAAGTTCACAAGTCACTCACTTACTAGAGTCAATGCCCTCCACCTACCTTGGGCAGTGCTAGGCAAATTGAAAGACTACAATTGGTTCCCATAAAGTGAGGGAGTGATAGGAAGTGATATTAAGAAAATGGCTTTAAAAGGCCAGTTCAAGGATTCTGTCATGCTCTCTGCATAAGTGAGTGGACTGGAGGAGGAGACTTTTTTCCCTGGATCCTGTGTCAGCTTGCTGGATGAGTAGCTGGCCTTCCTTTCCTGGATTTTGGAGAGATTGGTTCCAGAGATTACTGCCTTGGCTTTGGAGGAAGTTGTGTTGGTGGAACTCTGGCTGAAAAAACCACTGGGACTTCTGGCTGAGGATTACTAGGAAATACACATGAGGACAGAGTCTTGGGGAAGACCCACTGAGGCTGAGCCTGGCTTCTCAGGAAAAGGGCTGGTACACTTATTGGAATCTCTCCCTTTATCTACATTTTTCTACTTTCACTCTTTCTACCTCTTTGTAAATGAAGCTGCTAAAATTCATTCTGACTTAAGCTGTAATATATTTAAATTGGCAACCATAATATTATTTTATAACTATCATATTTAGCATAAAACCTAAATTTAAATTCTTATTGTTCTTTGACCAACCAGTTTTGAAGAATTAGATTATTTAGTCTCCAATTAGTTTTAAATCTGCCTTTCCACAAGCCCTTATTGATTATGATTTTTATTGCATTATGGTCTGAAAAAATTGCATTTATTATTTCTGCTTTCTGACAGTTGCTTGCAATGTTGTTATGGCTTAGTACGAAGAAACACTTTTTGGGGGGGATAGAGTGGAAGGTATTTTACAGTCTGAAAAACACACCCAGATTTTACAGTCTAATGTGGTTTTATTTAGGCAATCATTTTGGCATGACCTTGAATGCAAAAGTAAGCTTCACCTATAAAAATTTCTTATAAGACAATATACCACAGTGTAGAGGAATTAATAACAACCCCATTAGAGCCCAAGTCTCTTTGAAGTTCTTTGCTTTTTTTCTGAGGACTAATTAGGCTGTTTTTCAGTAATAACTTGTCTGGTCTAGGCACTGTTTTTCATTTCTGACCATCTTCCTTCATATTTTAATAGAACTGATCCTGTTTCAACTTGGCAATTCAATGTCTCTTGAAACAGCTGACTTCCTCACACCAAGACCCAGTACTATATATCTGACAGCCATTGAAGGGAAGTGCTATCATTAAGGGCTAAAATTGCCCCATTCCTTGGAGTAAAATACATATTTAGAAACCTCATAATAAAAAAAATGGAAAAGACCAGTGACATTGTGGTTGACACAAAATTGTGTCCAAGCACTAATTCAAATTAGTCAATTTAATTTTATCTTGTCAAGATTAGACATTTTTGAGTTAATCTTATTGTTGACTAACAAAATGAAACCCTGTGCAAATTTTTGCTTTTTTCAGAGTTTGAACAGGACTAGAAATGTGATGTACTTTGCTAAAGCTCTCATAATCTAATGCCCTTTTAACTCACTTTCCCTCAACCACCAGTACATTCTAAGTACTAGACAAATCTTTTGCCTTCTGAGTAATTATACTCACTTTTCCCCTATATTGTTCCCTTTTCCTGGAATATCTTTCCTCTCGTTTTCTACTGAATTTCTCTTTTCTATGACACTTTCTTTGAACTCCCCTGATGAATATCTTTATATACAGGTACATTTATAAGTATATATACACATATATGCATATGTGGGTTTAGGAAATGTAATAAATAACCTCTGGGAAAAAGATGGAGACCAGATTGAGTGACAGATCATCGGTTATAGAATTTAGAATTTAATAAATAACCAATGACTTCACAAGAGTGATATTTTTACTTGGCAGTGGTCATCAATGCCACTCTTCCAGAGTTAACAAAGTCCAGGGGACAGGATGCATGCTGTAGCATCTTGGAGCCACAGGTGGGAGAGAGGTAGACACCAAAAGTGAATGAACAACACCAAAAAGGGCTCAGCAAGCCCTCTAACCAAAAGTGCTAGTCTTCCTCAAATGCCTCATAACTTCAATTCATTTAATCAATATTTATTGGGATGCTTATATTTGTAAGGTTTAGTACTAGATACTAGATATAGGCTTATACAGGAATGAAATATATTCTTTGCTGTAACAGAGCTAAAGAGAGCAATAAGGGGAAGTAAGAAAAATATAGGAATTATAAAAGAAAAGGCATGATTCATGTATATATTAATAGGTATATAATTTATAATTTACATGAATATTTATATAAAATCTCTTTTTGTCAAATTTTGTCCTCTATTAATATTGTAAGATTCAGGGAGATAGGATTTGTACTTAATAAAATCTTAAATTCCTATCAATAAGCTTCAGAGTAAAGTGGAAAGAGTAATACATCTGTAATAGGAGGATCTCGGTGCCCAGAAGATCTTGAGAAAGTCACTTAGCCTCTACTCTGGTTCTCAATTTATTCATCTGTAAATTGCAGGTGTTTAGTTTGAACTATAAGGAATTTTCTGTTTCTAAATTTATAATTGCCTAATAAATTATATCTACTGAAGTTGAAAGTGAAATGAAATATTTGATTTCAGATTCAAAATTTAATATAATATTTTTCTTGTTATTGCTACTGAACTTTTGTAAAAATCTTGTTCTTCTCTATTACACACTGAAGAAAAAATATGGAGCAATCTGAAAAACAAATGCCTCTAAGTTGCTGAGTAGGAAAATAATCAATGGTTGGCTAACTCAGCTGAAATAAAAGACAAATGGAATATTTGCATAGTGTTCATATTAATTGAGGAAGTTTGCATAATTTCCTTTTCCTAATCCTTCCCTACACTAGATATTAGTGACCTTTCACAGACTATTTACAGTGAGACAAAAATAGCTGGCTTTGCAAAATTTTAAACAAAGTAAAGCCAACTATCTTCTTTTCTTCCTTGACTCTTTTTCTAAGCAAGGAAAGGAAAAAAATGTTTTTAAGCCCCAAATTTCTGAGTAGAGAGTTCTATTTTTTTCACTTTAATAATATTTATTTTTTAGAAAAGTTAACGTGGTTACATGGTTCATGCTCTTACTTTCCCCTTCACCCCCCCCACCTCCCCCGAACCATAGCCAATGAGCATTTCCACTGGTTTTAACATGTGTCATTGATCAAGACCTATTTCCAAATTGTTGATAGTTGCACTGGTGTGGTAGTTTCAAGTCTACATTCCCAACCATGTCCACCTCAACCCGTGTGTTTAAGCAGTTGTTTTTCTTCTGTGTTTCCACTCCTGTAGTTCTTCCTCTGAATATGGGTAGCATTCTTTTTCGTAAGTCCCTCAGAATTGTCCTGGGTCATAGCATTGCTGCTGGTAGAGAAGTCCATTGCATTCTATTTTACCACAGTGCATTGATCTCTGTGTATAATGTTCTTCTGTCTCTACTCCTTTCACTCTGCATCAATTCCTGGAGGTCTTTCCAGTTCACATGGAATTCCTCCAGTTTATTATTCCTTGGAGCACAATAGTATTCCATCACTAGCATATACCACAATATGTTCAGCCATTCCCCAATTGAAGGGCATCCCCTCATTTTCTAGTTTTTTGCCACCACAAAAAGCATGGCTATAAATATTTTCATACAAGTCTGTTTATTTATGATCTCCAGAGTTCTAATTTTATCCTGCACTATTTAGCTGTCAATGTCCAAATTATTTGCTTATGTCACACATATTTTTGGAAGCATTCTTCCAACTTCTATTGAATTAGTGGTCCAGGATCCCAAGAGTTATATGAGAAAAACGTGAGTGCCTAGGGATATTTCTAAAAATGCTCATGAGCTGTCATTTGGAGTGCTCCACCCAACTACGTGCCACTTAATATCTCTTCAATATGATTTAAACAATTAACACTAGTCAGTATTTTTGAAGGGGGTATTAACTAGGAAGATAAAACAAATTATGGCTGATAACAATCCCACCAAATAATATAAAAACAGTCATACTCTCTACAACTACATGTAGTGATTAGGGGGAAGCTCAGTGAACACATATGAAAAAGCAGAGGTAGGGGTCACTCTCACCTCCTCGTGTCTAGAAATCCATTTCTTTCATTTATGGGGTCCACAGAAATTTCTCTTATACTTGTAGTCGCTTTCTGTTACTCTCTTTGTAGAAACCTAAAGCTCTCTTTCCTCATTAGGCTCCCAGGGCAGAAGCTCCTTTCATTCATTCATTGCTCTTCCAAAGGCATTGATAGGGAGATGAAGGAAAGTTAAAATATTCTGACATTTCAGTGTTTAGAAGATAATTTGTTCTGAAGTTTTTTTGTTTGTTTGTTTGTTTGTTTGTTTGTTTGTTTTCTCCAAGTGGGGTCTGCATTTGGGGAGGAGGAAGGTAAAGTCTGTTTTCTATGTTTCTATCCCTAGGATTTTTTCTCAGAGACTGAACTGGAACCATTCCACCACCGGGTAGTTCTAAGTTTGGAAAATAAAGACAATTCTTGCTTTATATAAATTCATATTCAGTAAATTTTACTCCTGGGTGGCAGGACTTGTCCTTGAACTGGCTTTGGCTCCAGCTCAGACTTCTGGAAGACTGAACAGTGGTAGCAGCCCTGATGTAGTCTCAAGTCAAGGGTCTTCCCAAGTCTCTGAAGCTCCTCCAGCTGGTGAGAGAGGGGGTAAAGGAAAGGCGTACCCATGCTAGGGAAGGGTTTGGTCTGTGGAATGGTCCATTTATGTTAAGACAGAGCTGTCTTGTACTCTATTCCATACCAGCTTGCCTATCCAAACTCCACAGGGTCTGACTGACTCCAACTAGTGAGGATCCATTTCTTGGTTAGCTTCATCTCATTTCATCGAATGCCATAAAGCCTTTCAATCCTTCTAAATTGATTAGACTTATTGTACCTTTAAAGTGTATTTTAATACTTTTTGTTGAAAAGAAGTGTTTTATTTGATACAATTTTTAGGAAATAGAGCATTTTGTCAATTATGCCAAGCAGGGTGCTGCTAATTGATCTATTGATTCAGCTCATTCCTGGCTTTACCCTTTTTTGCCTGCTTATTATGGCTGAATTGCTCAGGTGTTATGCTCACGAAGTCAAAGATAGGCATTGCCTAATTTAAGTGGCATAAGAAAAACAATATCATTGGGGTTAAATTTCCCTGTACCTCTCTAATTTTTCTTCCTTGCAATCTTAAAAGCCTTTATTTGTAAGTTAATAACCCCTACTGCTGAGGCAGCAAGAACACCTGTGAAAATGTCTCTATGTCACTGAATAATTCACTGGAGGAAAAAAACCCTCAAACTAGACTTTTGGGGACACATTGACAGAATAACCAGTTGATTGAATAACTTTCTTTTTATTTTTCCTATCAATGTGTTCTTTTGCTATCAGATTCACAGAGACTTGGTCTTCCTTTTCTTTGAGGATATTTGTTCCTTGCCTCAAAGAATATTTATCTGAAAGTTTTACCATTATCTAATGGCAAAGTAACACATTCTTGGGATGTGGCTATGACTGCCATCATATTCGTTTGAAGTATTAAAAAATAAAACTCTTCAGTATTGGAATTCTATCGACATCTTGGCTTCTGTGCTACATGCTTGCATTAAGTCAATGAGAATTTTCAGTGTACGTTCTGAACCAGGAATATGGGAGAAATAAACTCAATTTGTTCTGGTTCTCTTTTTAATGTTTCTTTTTTTCCCCCTCTGCATTCTAAATCTGAATGTTATTTGACAAGCATTCCACATTGTGTGCCCTTGTATGCAAAAAAGACCATCTAAATATCTTCAAGGATTCAATCATAACCCTTTTTTTTTCTTTTTAAGCATTTGTAATGACAGGGTTGATTTGTTAGGTTTATATAGACTAGATCACTTGTAATGAAGTTCATGATCATACAGTGAATTGGCACAGCGGGAAAGCTACTAAATCTAAGGGATTCTAAATACAGTTGAAATTCTCACTGGTTCCTGGAGAGATTTGAAATTGGTTTTCTAGCCCCACTGCATCTCTTATCATATTGTGCTTTGGTTGAATGTAGGCTCTCTGATTTTTATTTATTCTTTTGTAGTAACAGCAATGCCTTTGAGTTAAAAATAAGAGGGGATACTCCTAATTTTATTATTTTTTTATTCAATAAATACCTTTTTTCTAGAAAGCAAAAGTAAATGGCTTTTTATTGATAAATTAACAGAATTATCAACATCTGTAGCTCTTAAGCACTTTCCTTTGGACATCAGAAACCTAACGAACTGTTAGTGATAATGGGGAAAAAATGAAGAAAGTGTGTAGTTAAGTTCTTTTTTTCTGTACTATATTTAAAGCCCTCTTACAAATGTTACAATGTTATATTAATGTAAAATAACAAACACATTGCATGTCTATATTCTCAGTGGCTGCTTCATTTTCTCTCTTAAGGCAAAGAAAATTTTGTTCAAATAAACAAATATTAGGTAACTGTTCCGGGCAAGGTTCTCGTGACATGAAGATGAAAATACCAACATATGACAATCTCCTGGAAGGCACCAACATTAAATCACATAAATATAACACAAAGGATGCCATGTTTGGGACAAGGAAGGGATGCAAGAAAAGTCATCTGGAGGAATCTTAAGAGAGAGATCATTTTCATCTGAGGAGACTATCAAGGCACTTGAGTTTCTTTTATAGGAAGATAGAGATTCTCCCAGCTCTAGATGAGAACAGATTGCATTCTAGTCCATTGGACAGCCTGGCTGGTTAGAAGGAGGATGGAAATGAAGTGATGACTTCAGAGAATATCTTGAAGTCCAGTTTGGCTAGAATTGGGTGTATATGGGAGCATAATGTAAAATGAGACTGGAAATGGAAGTTGGAGCCAGTAAAACATTAGATGGCAAGTTGTTAGCAAATGGTTAGTGATCAGCTATTCTGGTCCAAAGATTCACACTGGTAGTGTCGTCAGCACAACCCAAAGCAGCCCACATTATGCTGCAATCAGAGACAATTGCTACACCAACCCATCTGTCTGTCACTAATAATTCCACAGCTGCACCACATGGCCTCAACTGGTATTTTTATTGCTTCCTTAAATCCTTTTCTCATTCTGCTTGCAGTTGACACCTCTTCAGCTTATCATTTAGTTCCTGTTTTGGGTTGTTTTTTTTTTTTTTTGTTTTTTTTTTTTTTTTGTATCTCTCTTGGGCATATTTCCATCCCAGTAATCTTGTGCCTTAGCAATTAGACTGAACACTTACTGAGTCCTGCAATGAATAAGATTCTATAATAGATATAAACATGAAGAAGATACAGGGACAGCTTGGTAGCACAGTGAATAGAGCACCATCCCTGGAGTCAGGAGGACATGGGTTCAAATCTGCCTTCAGATACCTCCCTAGTCAAGTCACTTAACCTACATTTTATAGTCCTTGAATTTTTTTTTAAGAATTGATACTTAGACAGAAGGTAAGGGTTAAAAAAAAGATGAAATTTATGCTATGAATTATTTATGAAATGTGCTATGCTAAATTTATGCTATTAAAGTTCTGTGAATTATTTATGAAATTTATGAAATTATTTATGAAATTATGAAATTTATGAGTTGATATAAAATAGTAGGTTAGTAAAGGCAAGTCTATAGTTGACAGGATGATGGGGTTATTTTATTAGAGAGAGGAGGAAATTTGAACTCATATTATAAAGCCTACTTCCTTTATCAGATGAGAAAACTGAAACCCAGAGAAATGATGTGACTTGCCTAAGGTCACATAAGCAGTTAAAAGTCAAAATTAGGATTTGAACCCAGGTTCACTGACTGTGTCCAACACTTTTCATAGCACTATATTTTATCTATGAGAAACATTATGTATGGTGCAGGGGAAATAGTCATGGAGTTTCAAGAAGAAAGGAGTTGGCATCAAAGTTCTATCATCTACAAAGATAGAGGGATGGAGTAATTGATCTCTTTAAGTCCCTTTAAGTTCTAAATGTTGCTATCCTTATAAATTCAAATAAAATAGTTTGATGGGAATTGAGAGTAGGAGAACACACTTCTGAAAAAAAAATGATCAGAGAGAGTATAAGAGAATAATCTGAGCTAACTTCTTTCCAAAGAGAGAAATTATTTCTTCCAGAAGAGACATAAGCTGTAATATCGAGGAGCTAGCTTAAGCCAACTTGAGAGTTTATTATTAAATTTTCAAGTGTGAACATTCATATCACAGATATCAGCAATTAATATAAATCATGACTTGATTGTTTATTTAATTGTCTAGGCTAAAAAATATTGTGAAGATTTAGAGCCAGTTTAATATTTACCAGCACATGTTTAGATATAAAGAAAGGGAATTTAAGGCAAAAGTAATTGTACGAACAAAAATAACAGAGCAACTATAGGGAATAGAATATAAGGGGGCTAGGCTGGAGGTTAGATCATGAAGATTTGAATGTGAGGATATTGAGTTTAGACTTCATTTAGAAGTCAGTAGAGGATCCCTGAAACACTTCAATGTCCTGGTTTTAAGAGTTAGGAAGATCCAAGTTTTAATTGAGCCTCTGACACTTACTAGCTATAGATAAATCACTAACCTCTTTCAATTTCAGTTTCCTCTTCTGAAAAACAGGGATAATAATAACACCTCTCTGCAGCACTGGTGTAAAGAAAAAAATAAAATAATATTTGTAATACATTTTGCAAACCTTTTAAATGATATTATTATTAAAGTTGTTGTTGAGCATTTTATTTCCCTTATTGAAATACAAAAAAAAATATCAACCCAATAAACCCAATCTCATGTGTAAAACAATCAGCCCCAAAGGCAGAACAAATTGAGCATTCACAGTGGACCAAGCTATATTCTCAGAAACATTTAGAAATCAAATTGCAAGTTATGAAAACCAGTTTTAATATGCACCACTCCCCTGAGGCCAGCTTTTAATTGAAATGTTCTTATGAGTCACATAGATGAGGTCCTTAAAGAACAAACTATTTACTTGGAGATAGGGGGAAATTCAGTGTTCTCATTAGTTCTCAGTGTCCGAAACCATTACTTCAGGGATAGATAGGGCTGTCTGCTGATAGGCATAGAAATCTAATTCAGGCCAAGCAACTCATTTCCTGGATGGTCCTCCTTCCCCTTTATTCCTTCTAAACAAGACCCTGGTATTTTGATTTTGGTCAGTTATATGGGAACATATCAAGAGTAAAATTTATGCCAGTTTTTCTCTAATGGCATTCTTACCAACTGCCTGGGGATTTTCCAAAATAGAATGCCTAGAGTAATTGCTGTTTTCCATTCTAAATTTTCTTTTACTGATGAAAGTATTACTTAACTTGAACTAGACAACAGAGAATGAGGAGAATAGTAGAAGAATGGAGTCAGATCTATCAAAGAATCTGTTATTTTACTGATGTGCAGAATTACTGGCTTGGATACTCTTTCATCCAATGTAATTTGTAAGTGTTATATTCCTAGGTAAATAAGTCCTAGGGAGTTTCTTGAATTCCTGAGAGATGGAGAGATTTGACCAATAACTTTTGGAGGACAGGGCTAGATTTGAACCCATGTCTTCCTGAACCCAAGTCCAACATCTAGTCATTATGCCATGCTGATTTTCATAAAGTAGGTAGATACAAATGACAACTTAAATCACTATAAACTTCTTTAATGACTCAATTAACAATATGTCCCCAACTAGTGTTATATTGAATCTCTGGGAGCTTGAAGTTCACCTTTGATTGACAGATAAGTCAGTTGGATAGAATGTTCCCAGAGAGGCATGTGGGACTCAGGAGAGAGGGCAGTTGAGAACCCTGGCAGAGGTTCTGGGTCTTTTCCTGTCCTGAGGCTAGAGATCAGTATGGATGCTGGTCTTGGAGATAGAGAGTTGCAAACACTACCTTGCAAGCTCCTCCTGTGTTTTCCCTGTACCGTTATCAACCTGTACTTGACTACCACCTCTGTGTCTACTGCCCTTAAATATTTAGGAGATTCACCATCTTAGCTATCTAGGTTTCCCAGGGCCCGGGAGGGATCCGGGAAGTGGGCAGGAGACGAAGAAGAGGGTGGAAAGGGTGGATATATCTCAACTGTTAAGGCTTAAGATCTACAGAAGAAGAAGCTGAAGATTCCCAGCAGTTTACCTACTCTGGTTTAGCCCTGGCCAGGCCGGACCAGAGGAAGCTATCATCTTGACTCTTCACTGCCAGCAGTTAGAGTTTCATTAGTAGCAATTTAAGTAGGGTCTCCTAATACCTCAATCCCTTACCATTATCCGTCTTACCAAATAAGTCTAAAGTACCTTCCTAAATCGGTTTCAAAAGCTTATTTGGGAAGGGAGCCAACGCAGTCAGATTACCAACGTTATCCCAGCTGAAGAGCCCAATTTAATAATATAAATTAACCTCAGGTGGGTCCTGAAGGGATAAACCACTTTGACCTGAAGGATCCTGCCTGGACAACTGTTATAAAGGAGAAGTACCATCCTATCCTCTCTGTACATCATCTTCTATTACATTAAATAGAGTTAGTGACCTCCTATTAATATAACACTAGGAATGTTGGTCCTACTGATGCTCCAATGTCATTAACAATGGCTAAACTTCTAGTCTATATTGATGCATCTGTGCATGGATAGAATCATGGAATTTTAAGCTCTATGAGAAATAAAGTCAATGTCTTATTTATCTTTGAATGCAATATTCAATATATAGCAGATGCTCAATAAATGGTTATTTAAAGCTCTGTTTATGAAGATGTAGAGCCTTGTACACTCAGTTAAAATACTAGAATTAAGGGGAGTTTCTATATGACCATTTAATGTCTCTATCCCTCTAGGCAATGATTTAAACTAATAAGAGCACAAAGTGAGAAGAGATGTAGACAGAGACAGGCAGACACCCATACAGAGAGGGAAGTACAGACAGAGACACAGATAGACAGACAGAAACAGAGAGAAACAGAGACAGTGACAAAGACACCAAAATAGACTAAGAAGACTTCCTCTATGTATCAAAGATATTTCTGGAACGTGATTTCACCATGCATTTCAATTTCCATTTTCTTTTGACACATTTTGTGTGCCATATATTTCTGAAAGAATCCTAGAGATAGAAAGAACTTCAGAAGTCATTCAGTCTGTCCTGTACCTGAACATAGCAAAAACAAATAAACAAAACCTAAAGTAGTCATATTAAATTATAAGAAACTCTCCTCATGAACTTTATTTCACTTTTTAGCATTTCTAAATTTTTACTAGAATATGTGGCCACTGGTTTGTGTTTTGGTCTCTGGAACTCAGGAGAGAAAATAAAATATCTATTGTATGTTAAAACTCTTGAAATGTAATATAATCATTACTTCCCACAAAATCAATGACACACTTTATTTCTTCCTACATTTAAAATATCTTTATAAATCAGTTGCTTGAATCTTTTCAAATTGTTTTGCACCTGAAAAAATTGTAAGTGCTTAATATATGCTTTATCTAATATTTATCTATTCTATTGCTTCTAGCCTCCTTCTGTGTACTTGGTCAGAGCAAGTTGTTTTCTGAACCTCATCTTCTTAAGTGCCATTTCAGTTTCTACAAATAGCACACTGGATATAAAGATGTTTGAGTTCCAATGTGGTGATTTCATTGTCAAAAAATGAGAATAGATTGTTGCATAATGCTGGCAATTTGGCTCCATTTTGCTTCTTTTGTTTTATTTATTTTCTATTTTAATAGTGAAGTATTATATTTACATATGATGCCTTTTAATTTTTTTCTCTTTCTATTCATTTGGTGTTGATATTGAGAAAATGCTTTTAAGTCAGATGTTCATGCAGACATAATTTGGAGTTTATTCCAAGATCTTATGAACTATTGTTTATCAGTTTTGTTTGTTGGTAATGCTTGATCAGGGTTCAACAGGTAAGCACAATACATATCTCCTCTTAAAGAAATTATTCACTATATGTAAGTGGAGCTCTCTTTTATTGAAACTCATTTATCCTGAACCATTTTTTCCTACCATTTTCAATCTTTTTCAGTATCAATTTCTCTTTAAAGTTACTAAAAAAGCAAAATATGTGTTGACTTGTTTGGATTATTTTTTAAAGTTAATAAAATCTTTTTTCATCTTTTTCATCCTTTATAAAAAGAAGTTGGCATATATGTTTTGAAAATTATTAATTTTTTTTGTTCTTATAGTCTTCTTGCTTATTCACCTCATGAGAAATGCAAGGTAAAACAACAATTTCATTATATATTTTTTTTGTTTTTGTTTGTACATTTAAGGGATTTTCCAACTCCCCTCAACTTTTTTATTGCTTCTCCAAGAATAACTTACGAGCCATCTTTTCATTTTGGTTTGTAATTCAAAATAAGGCCAATGGCTAGCTAATACTTAGGGTATTCCACTTGAAACTATCATCTAGAAATCAATATTTTTCATTCTTTTTTATATAATCAACAGTCATGATTTCACATTTCTATTCTGCTGTTTATTAAGTGTATAGCATTGGTCTGAGATGATAAAATACTAATTTTACATTTTATATTTGATTCCATTTTCTAATATATTTTGTAATTGCCTAAGCTATTTTTCCAAATTCAGGAATTTAGCTTTATAAATCCCCTTAATTCAAAGAAACATATTACCTCTACATATTTTATTGTCTATGTACAATTAAAGGAGGCATGCAAACTGGTTTTCATATCCCTTTACAATTAAGGGAGATCGCTTATTTCTTTAACAAGTTTCGCAAAATACAGGTGGGTATCAGGAAGAATTATCATTAAAACACTGGTTGTTTTTCAAGAAATTTTGGTCTTTTACCTATGTGACTCTCCTTGCAGGTGGACTCTACAGATGAGCTTTGCATAACAATGAGATGAAAGGAGGGATAGTTGCTCTGTCTGCATTCCAGATTTCTATCCAATCATACTGTTTTCCATCATCTATGATACCTGATTTGTAACCAGTCACATTTTTCACCTGGGATACTTTCTGTTCTTCCTTCTCTTATGCTTGTTCAGACAAAATGAAGCCTTGTAACAACACCGTGTGATCTTTTGGCTGGCTGAGGAACTGAACCATTTTATTGGCAATTGTTAGTCTTATCAATACATTGAATATACTTAGAACTTTGTGCCTCAGTTTACCTGAATTTCAATTGGGTCAGGTCAAACCATTATATTTCATGGGTTTTTGTGTGGACATCTTAAAAAGGATGGATTTAAGTAGTTGTGCTCCATATTTCATAACAATTTTAAATCCTGTGGATCATTAAATATTCTTTTAGGGCCGTAGAGAAGTGTTGCCACCTGCTTACTCAACCCTGCATCTGCACAATAATATCTGACCATCTCACTGTGAACTAAAACAGAATATAAAATAAATTATTAACTTTCTGTTTTCCTGTGCCTAAATATAATTTTCCTTGAATTCAACAAAAACGCAAGAAAAATTAACATTCAATTTTCCACAAAGAAATGAAATGAGTATTCAAAGACATATCAGAGGAAGATAAATGGAAAGTCAGGGACTTTACAACAGCATGTCCAATTTGTTGAATCCCCTGCAGTCTGTTGATACAATACATGGCAGGAGGCATGCACCGATAAGCTTCTGAGGCAATCATCTTGGAAGACTCATGCACAGGTTTGTTAGCCTCATCTCTTAAGAAAAATATATTCGTTAAGGAAAAGAACAGACACAATTACTCACAAAGCAAAGAAAAACAGAATTCGTTAGACTAGGCTGCTATACATTTTTAATGTCAATGTTCACAGTTTTTTTTTTCCTGGAAATTTGTATGGTTTTAAAAGGTACACAGGCTAATTAAATAAATGTCATTTTTTTCCCTACTGAAACAAACTTGTCTAAGTGACACAGACACATTATAATAGAGCTATTTATTCTTTACAGTCGCAGTCACAGAATCACAGAATTTGAGTCTTAGACCAGATAAAGCAACCATTTACCCTAATCGATACACAATAGGAAACCCCATTATTAATGAATCAAATAATAATAACATCAATAAACAAATATTTATTAAGCATCCATTTTAACCCAGGCTGTTTCTACATCTATCTCTCTGTCTCTTTCTCTCTCCCAGTCTTTGCCCCTGTGATTGTGTCCCTCTGTATCTGTCTGACTGTCTCTTTTTCTATGTCTGTCTGTCTGTCTTTCCCCTTCTCTTCCATTCATGGAGCATTTGGAGACCCAAGCACTCAAGCTAGGTAATACTATGTTCTTTTTCTTTAGTATCAACCTCATGTTAATCATTATATTAATAGCTATAGTACAAAGACCAATTTATTTTGCTGAAAAAAGAAAAACAAATAGACTAGAAACAAAGTTAAAATCAAACAGATGTGACAGCCTCCATTTTCAGGTATCATTGATCCATCCATCCCTATGCAAAGATCTTATCCTTCTTTGAACTCATCCAAACATAACTTTAAAACAAACAAGTAAAACTTTTTTCTTTTCCTTTGCTCAGTCTGAACGTTAGCATTCCTGACTCTTAATTAAAGGAGGATATCAAATTTTATTTTCATCCTCTGTCATCTGTTCCTGCTTCCACCATTTGTATATTTCTTTGTTAAATATATATTGATTAATGAGTTTCCTAAGCACACATACCAGTCTCTTCTAGTCAAGAAATCTAGGTTAGAGTTAATATAATTTTGAAAGAATTAAGCAAATTATGTATAAGGTATTTTTATGAGGGAAATAATAAATTTAGGTTTTCTTGATCATTGGGATTGTTTCTCTTTGTGTTCTTATAATTTCATTCTAGGGCATCTCTTATACCTCTTTACTTCCTTTATACTTTTAGATCATGAAACCTGACATCTGAAATCTTTAAATTTGCTTTTCCTAAAATCTCAGGTGCATTTTAAACAGATTAAGCTGAGATTTGTACTTTTTCTCTATCACAAATTCTAAGAGCAATTGGTTACTTCCCCCAGGACTTCCAGGATTTCCAATAGAGCAACTTGTTTCAATCTGCAAATGAAAATCAGATGTATGTTGTGGGGTGCAGAGGTGAACCCCCGGGGTTTGGGAAGGATACCTTTTGCAAGAATGCAAGACTCCAAAGCTTAGCTTAAAAATAAAAGGAGACATTTATTAATTTAGAAAGTAATGTTGAATCTGGCCAGGAGGATAGTATAGGTGGAGCAGCAAGATGAAAGGCTGCTCCCAGAATCCATCAATTCTGGGGATTATATATTCTTTACAACAGTGGGGACGTGATGCTGTGTCAAGGTGAGGATGTGATTCCAGAGTGGTAAACACTCTGGCATTTGATTGGGGAGGGATTAGTCATCTGACCAGAGTCTGCCTGAAGACCCTCATAGTTTAGGGGACAGATGGATGTCTGAGATACAGTCTGATGGTATTGAGGAGGTTTTCTCTGTACATCTCAGATCTAAAGATAATCCAAGGAGGATAATCCTCTCAGGGTCTTATAGAAATTATCAGATGTTTTTGGGTTAGAAATCACAAGGATGGAAGGGGGCAAAGGAATTTCCCTGATTCTAGTTTGCCTGAAAACACTTCTATAGTTTTGGGGGTACAATGCCCATGCCAATGTAGAATAAAATTTATCTTTGTGGGTTGCTTCACACTTAAAAGAATAAATTTATCACTGAGGCAAGAGGGGTTAGATTTAGTACAGTATAACTACATTTTATTCATAAAATATGTTCATATTAATGGATGCTGGGAAAAGCAAAATTAAATAAAAATTCAAGCTCTTTAGGGAAACAATTCATTTTATTATATTTCCATAATCATTTTGAAGCACCTACTATTTAAATTATGCTAAGTGTAATGTATTTAAAAAAAACTCAATTCTTTCCCTTAAGGAGCTTATATTCATATCTATAAAGGTGGATAGGAGTAGTTACATGTTCAGGATAACTATTATTTTCAACAAATAAAAAACCTTTCTGATCCAGTTTTCTTACCATTAAAATGCAAATAATAGCTAATGAACTATTTACCTTTCAAGGTTGCTCAAAAGATTAAGTGGGATAATGAATGTGGAAAAATTTTCAAGCCACTACACACTGAATAAATGTCAGTTATTATTAGTATCATTACCATTGCTGTCTGTGAAATTAAAACTCTGTTTCTTGTTGTTAGAAAATTTATCTTAGCATTGTTATTTTATCAATCAGTTCAAGAAAGATTTGGGGAGAAGCTTGAAGATGCTGGTGGCAGTGTTTATAGAGGTGGTAAATAGGGGTAAAATCATATCAGAATAAAGTATTTGGATTTAAGTTTACATTAAATAGTGATAGAATTAGAGATAATGCCTAGCTTGATATACAATACTGTAAAGGAACTATTTTCTTTGCTGACCCTTTCTTCCACATGGAAAAAAAAAAAGAAAAACTGCTTCTTCCCTCAAGGAACTCACATTCTACTCTAAATAATTTGAAATTTAAATTTTAATGTTGTGAGTTTATTCTTTATGTTGATCAGAACTGTGATTTCCAAGGTGAAAAGTTCTCTCTATTCTTATGTACATCTGTAATTCCTTCATAAAGTGTCACTTAAAATAGGAGTGGCCTATATTTTTTGGCTATTGTTATTTGAATACTTGTTTTGGTTGTTCATTAAGGTTAGAATAATAAATAGGTGCATCCTCAGGAATTTCCCAAAACCAGTCCTTACATCAGGGATAGGCAAACTGCTTTCAGCAGGCCATAGTTTTTTGACATTCTAAACAGCTGATTAGAAGTTATCTACACTTAAAGGTTAAAAACTCAGAAGCTTTAAATAGATGAAGTTTTATTACTTTAGGTAAGGTAAAGGGTTGCTTCATCCTTGATAAAGGAAATTGTTATAACTCAATTTATGGGAAATAAAAGTGATCATTATTGTTTCCCTTTTCATGTCCCAATATACAATTTAGCTTTTATAACAATATTAGTTGCAGCTGCTCTGTAATCATATTTGCTTATCTATTATATTCCACTGCTACCTATAATTCAGGGAAAATGTAATTGTTTCAATAAAAGAAGTCATTTTCAAAGATACACTGTGTAAAGAAATAATTTTCATGCGTAAATAAATAATTTCAATAATATTTTATTTGGGAAAGATAGAATTGACCAGATTCATTTTTTGTTTATCCATATCTTCCAAGAATTTAGTGGTTTAGCTGTGTTACCTTTGATCAAAATTGGACTCAGCCCATTGTTGAAAATCATTAATGTAGGTTGATTGTGAGCAATCTTTCGTATCACTTGACCTGTGTCCTAGATTAGTCCTATAAGAGTTCACTCTGTAAGGATTATATGATAGGAAAAAAATGAAGGACTTTGTTCTAGAAACTCTGGTTTCAAATCCCAGCTCTGCCAGTTCCCAATTTTGCTGCTTCATATTTTTCTACACCTTAGTTTCACCATTCATGAAATGTGGAATATAATGCCTGTGCTTCCTAGCCACAGAGTTATTTTAAGGACTGAATTAAAATAATGTAGATAAAATACTTTGTACTGGTGGAGTGCTAATTATTGAGTCTAGTTTAATAGTACATTCTGGGTTGTATTTAAAGTCTGATGATCATTCTATAAGTGCCGGCAAGGCTAAAACTCATCAAGGTCTATTCTTCTGCCTCATTTTAGACTGAAGAGGATTCTGGCTTCTTGAAGGTTTTGTTGTTGGAACAAATTTTCTGGCCAGTTCTAACAATCTTGAAAGGTTTGAAGTATTGGTCCTATGATGGACTATATATCTTGCACATCCATCAACATAAATAAGTTTGGAGATTTTCATAATGAAACTATGTCCGGGCTAAAGAATTATTTTGTCATAGCAATTTTCCTAAGCATGTATTCATTTGTAAAAGAAGTTGCAATCTGGATCTGTAAAAGGAGTATCCATACCAATAAAATGACAGACCTTTTAAGTACCTTTGTGGTACATTTTATCCCATTGTATTTTGTCTTTGTAATTTTGTTACCATAATTGTAAGAAATCAAAATCCTGGCCACTGTAGCATTAATAAATACGTGAAAATCTCAGCATCTAAATCTTCAGTGTCTAAAAACCTATGCAAGTACCATAACCAGAGGAAATCTACTAAAAATAAAATAAAATATTAATCCAAAGTAATTCAAGTAATTTAAACCAATTCATAGACCTCGAAGCTGACTTTGGCATCTTTACAACTAAGTTAAGAAAGAAGAATAATGCCTTTAAGTATAGATTTTCAAAAATCATTTTAATATGATTTCTTTATGTTAATAATTCTCTTCTCCCAAATCTATTACATCCTTTTCTCCAGTTTACTTTTTCTGGCAATCAGATTTCTCCCCTATATCTGCCCAAGTTACTAAAAGTTAAATATCAGCTACTGTTAATACTCTGAATTGCCGTTTCTCTCTTTTATTACATACAGTCATGTTCCTCACTGGTCTTTTGTCTCCAAAAACATTTCTTGTCAGTAAATCAGAGTAAGGTGGCTTCTGGTGCCATAAGTCTACCAAGTCTAAAAGTAAAGGATTATGTCTTAATGGGACTTTTCATGGCCCCAAATTGATTGGGAAGCCACATTGGCATAGGAAACTATTTCAAAAGAAGAACAGAGACTCAGTGCCTAGAATAGCTGTGTCCTTTTAGGAAAAGATGAAAAAAAATATTAGTTTAACCCATGCTAGGGTAGTGATGGCAGACTAAGATTCTGATAGTAGATATGAATCCTAATTAGTGATATATATATATATATATATATGCGTGTGCATACACACATATACACAAATATGCACATAGAGAAACATTATTATTTATAATGATTTGTTATTGTTCTGTAGTTTCAGACTTTAATGACACCATTTGGAATTTTCTTGGCAGAGATACTGGAGAGGTTTGCCATTTCCTTTTCCAGATAATTTTATAGATGAAGAAATTGAGGCAAATATGGTTACATGACCTAACCAGGGTCATACGGCTAATAAGAATATGAGGCTGTATTTGAACTCAGGTCTTCCTGACTTCAGACCCACCACTCTTTCCACTGTACCATCTAGTTACCCATTTATAATGATTAGAAATATTTTTACTAATGTTGTTTTTGGTTGAAGTCTGCATTCTATTAGGGCACAAATGAAATAAATACAATTTGACATAACAAAATATATTCTATAAATCTGAACTATAATTCATTCTTTGGAAGTGGAAAATAATAATAACATAAAAATTTAAGAAACCTTAGATGATTTTAGATGAGAAACCAAGGATCAGAGAGGTAAAAATGAATTTCCCAATGTCACATAATGGTTACTTAAGAGCATAATCTGAGCTACAAAGAAGGTTGTGACTCCCCTTCTAGTATGCTTTGGAGTACAACATGCTCCCTTCCAGGAAAAATGAACAATATGGGTTAAGAGTTTTGACAATACTAGTTCTTCCATATGTGAGAAATTCACAACAGAAATTAATCTAAATTTTTTTAAACATAACTATGCCAGGATAAGGTTAGAGAAAGCTGTCTTCAAACAGATTAATTCTTGTCATTTTTGGATAGTTCTAATCATCTGTTTTTTCACCTCTAAGAATGCTTTCTTTATTGATTTTTTTTGTCCCTATGACTTTGCATAGCTATATTTCACTCTTGAAATATACTTCTTCCTGACATCTGCCTCTGGAATCCCCCAAGACTCAACTCAGGAACCACTTTCAATGTTTCCTTTTTATCCCAAAGGCTAGTGCCTTTCTCCCTGCCGCCAAATAAACCTGTACCTATTTTATGTATACCTGTATATACAAGATTGTCTTCACTAGCTTCATTATAAGCTCCCTGTATTTCTAGCACTTAGCACAGTTCCTGGCAAAGAAAAAGCACTTGATATATTCTTATGAGCTGGTTGATTTATTAATTGCTGTACACGCTATATATTTCATGAAATTTCATGATATTTCTTTGGTGGCATCATTTCTAGTAGCAAATTTTCAAAACAGCCCATGGTAGCAAACACATAATCCATTATCAGTCCTCTTCTCAAAAATATTTCAGCTTGATATGTTGAGGTCTACTACAGTAACTACTGCAAAATCAAGTAGGTGGCTCATTGGACACAGTACCACAGCAGGAGTCAAAACCTAAGTACAAATGTGGCCTCAATGAATTTATGACCCTGGAAAAGTCACTATAGCTTTTGCCTTAGTTTCCCATCTATAAAATGAGGTGAAGAAGGCAATGGCAAACTATTCTAGTATCTTTGCCAAGAAAATCCCAATATTGGGTCAGGAAGTCAGATATGACCTGGAAGGACTGAATGATGAGTCATGAACATCATGATGAATCATCCAAGGAAAATTTCAGTGGAGACACTATAATAATTAATAGGTGACTTTTCTGTTTACAACAAATAAACACAGTAATTTCATGAGTTTTTTTATCCATCTTGTTGCCTATTCATGTTCTTTAAAGAAATTTAAACATTTTTCTCTTTTTAAAATCAATTTTTAGAGGAAAAATAATTTGGTTAAGGGTAGAAGGAGAGAAAAATAAATGTGATGTTGCTTTGGGACTGAAAAAGTACTTGATCTGGAGTCATTGGATAGTTGTACTTTACTGATTTCTTACTGCTCAATTTTAAGTATGTTATAGTGGAACTTTTTGGATCATTGAATTTTTGCTCTGATACTTATAGCATCACCTAGTCTGACTCTCTTATTTTTACATCATGAGACGGACTCAGAAAAAAAAAAGTGACTGATTCAAGGTCACTTATCTAGTTAGTGATAAAGTCAAGATCTTTGACTTCTGGCTGCTAGTGCAATGCATCTGTTTGTTTTTTAAATGATCTATAAAGACTGAGACTTGTGGATCTCACAAGCCCAAGAGTTCTGAACTGCAGCTATTTGTGCCTAATAGGTAACTGCACTTAATTCAAAAGTAATATGGTAGACTCCTAGATGCAAAAAAGACATCAGGTTGCCTCAGGAGAGAAGGACTGGCCTAGATTAAAAACATAGAAAGTCAAAGCTCCTGTGCTAACCTATAATAAGATTGGGTCAGTGACTAGCTCCTGCATTTCCAGTCTGGGAGAGATTGAAGATATTGTTTTTTTTTTTTAAATCAATCTTATCTTACAGTAGTTTTGGCCAACATTTGTACCTTTAATACCCTAACAAACAAGAAATGTATTTAAAAAGAGTTACAACTCTAGGAATGTCTGGAGTCTAAATACAAATAAAATCTCATGTCTTACTGTAACCTAATGAAAGAGTTCAAAATCCCAAAGAATAATTAAATATTGACAATGAATTGCCAATCATAGAAGCGTGAAGACTTAAACTTTGATGTTTCTTGTCAAATACCCTTCCTTTACAAGTTAGAAGTAGAGGGTCGGAATATTTAACGAGTGACTTGTCTAATGTCAAATATCCTAAGGAACATGCCTGAAGCCAATGAAATTTTCATAGATATATCATTACGTAGGAATTAGGATCCAATATTCAGGCAGGCACTTCTCTCTTTGAACAGGCTGCAGTTAGCAGAAAGTAAATGATTTATTTGTATTCCTCTCAATTTATAATTGGAGAAAAACCTATTTTTATATTATTATGTTATATGATTTTATAATCAGACTTTGTGATTGAAAATATAGAACAAAGTACTTTTACCAGGGCAGGAACTGTTATAGAACTCATCCACTGGACAAAGCTCCAGGTAGCCCAAGTGCCAAAGTTGTCCTTTGTCAATCCCTGAGCACTTATATAACTCAGCAAATTAAAGTATTTGAGATAAATAGCTAGGTCTGATCATGTTCTCATCACCTAAATAAAGCAAACTTACATACAACTATTTTATAGGATGGATTGATAATTATGCAAACGTTTCTATTCATTTCACAAAATATCAGGCATCCTGTTCAGACTTAAAATTTAATTCTTTGCTTGCTTTCACTTCTAAGCTATTTTCCTTGCGTACCTTGCACTTACAGTGTACTGTTCTAACTTTTAAAGTCAGTATTTGGCATGACAAAAACATAACAATTCATTCAAGAAACGCAATTCCCCTAAAATAGAACAGAAATTTTCTGATGATGTAATATATAGTTCTGTGGCATTTTGTTATGACAACTCAGCTTAAGTCCTTTCATAGTGCATCCTCAAAGACTTTTAAATATAAGGGCACTTGATCTCTTATTTCTGAACTCTGGTTCCAGAGAGCAAAGGCCATATTTCTGTTTCTCCTAAGAATTGTGGCAGATAACAAAGAGCTTTTCCTTCAGGCAAATATCAATTCGTTTCATATTGAACCAAATTCTTATTAAACTGCCATTACTTTTTTTTTAATGATTGCCTTTTTGTCAATGAGTTCCAGTTATTTATTGATAGAAAATTTCCCATGATAGTCATTTTCTCTTTGGATGATAAGATTTCACAGTGCCTTAAATTGACCATTACAAATCATTGCTGTTGTTATGTAGGTATGATGATTTGAGTCACAAATTTGCTCTCTTCCTTCATTTTGCTTAATGCCATTTTGCATTTCAAATCACATTCATGAAAGTTTGTGTTCATGCTTTAGGAATAGAAGATATCAATAATACATATTTTCTAAATATAGTTTCCTTGCTTTATGTCACCATTCTTGCTTTTCTCCTCAATTTTTTTTTGTTGTTATTCTTTTTTGACATGATTTCCTAGTGACCTAAAGAACACATTTAAAACATAAGCCTGGATTGCAAAGTAGTGAGAAAATTGTTAAGACTTCATTCTAAAGTCATTTCCAATATTTAATGTTAGATTTAGAATTCTTAGAACTAGATCTTTATAAAAGTTATTAGCAAAAATAGAAGATTCTTTTTATCCCAAATTTACATATCACATTTTTCGTTGATTTTAAAAGATATTTTACTTCATCAATTACATGTAATAACAATTTCCACATAAGTTTTCTGAAATTGTAAAATCCAAATTTTATCCCTCCCTTCTGTCCCCCTTCCTGGAGTTGGTAAGCAATTTGAACAGGGTTATATATGTACTATAATGTAAAACATATTACCATATTGTTCATTTTTTCATATAAGACCAAAACCCCAAATAAACTAATATGAAAAATTGTATGCTTTGATCTACATTGTGAGGCTAACAGTACTTTCTCTGGAGGAGGATGGAATTCATTTCCATAAATCCCTCAGAATTGTCCTGAATCAATGTACTGCTGACAATAGCTAAGTCCTTCACAGTTGATTATTCCACAACATTTCTGTTATGATATAGTGTTCTCCTGGTTCTGCTTATTTTACTCTGCTTCAGTTCATGCAGGTCTTTCCAGTCTTTCTGAAATCATTCTGTTCATTTCTTACAGTTCACCATCACATACTTTTTGCTAACCATTCTGCAACTGATGGAATGCCACATTTTCCCCCTAAATTTGTGAGCTCAATTACTGTAGTATTTTGTTTTATTTTAAATTGATATTTAGGCAGCTAGCTAATATAGTACAAAGAGTACTAAATGTAGAATCAGAAAACCTGAGTTCAAATGCTATAACTGAAAAAAAGTCTGACCAACTCAATTCTCTTATCTCTAAAAGAGAGATAATTAAAGCAGCCACTATCCAAAATTATGAGAATCCAGAGAAATGATACATGCGAAGCTCCTAGTAAGCTTATATAAATATGTGAATATAAATATATATACATATATATTTAGTCATCATGAACAGTGCTATTAAAAGTTAACCTTTGGAAAGAATAAGCTGTTTTTAAAATTGGTCTTAGATCTATCTTTCCCATTGTCTTCATTTCTCTTTGGTATATAACTGCATTCATCTGCATAGATAAAATATTTCTTAAAATTCTTGAAGAAGTCAATATATTTTACATCTATATCTACAATCACATTTTATATACCACATTTCATAGCAATTTCAAAGCGTTTTTTTTAAAGTGTTAGGTATTGCTTTTTACACATGAGAAAAGATTTGTCTCTATAAAAATAACATTCCTATATGGGAAAATGATAAAATTCTCCTGTGAAGAAATATAGTCTTTCTGATAAAATGCTAAGTAGAGACACGGACTGTTTTGAGGACCAGATAGAGAGTTGCCCTGCAAAAGAATGTGCTAAGAGCATTTGTTTGAAGGGAGAGCAATAAATGAGGTTGTAGGATATGGTGATCCATCTTTTCATTTCCATGTAATTTTTTTAGAGGGTTGATGCAAACATTATGACTGAAATAACTACTTAGAGATTTTTGGAAAATTATATAATGACTATTTGATTTCTATCTAACAGAACCTAGAATTTATGCAATAAGAAGGTTGGACAAAAGGACTCGATATGTTTAGTATGTAGAATAGAATATTCTGGGACCTCTTGTAGTTGTCTTCAAGTATTTGGAAGATAGACATGTAAAAGAAGCTTTATCCTTCTTCTGCTTGACTCCAGAGCATAGAACGAGGAATAGAGGGTAGAAATTACAGAGACAAATTTAGTTTTTAATGAATAACTTACTATCAATGTCTTCTAGACAAGATTTGTCAAATGATGACCATTTGTCGTGTTTATTGTTTAGAAGATTGTTTATTGTTTAGAATTATTTATTGTTTAGAAGATTGTTTGTCTTGTATGAATTTAACCAAAAGTTCATTGCTGGCCCATCCAACTCTGAGATTCTATTAAGCAGTCTTATGCTCTCCAAAAGAAAAATCATTTTCCCCAAATTGATTTAAAAATAAAATTAGAATACTATACTCTAGAGCCATAGGGTGGCGTGTTCCGCCCTCCCCCCCCATAACTCTAAAGATAAAACTCATTTTTATATTTCTTGCAAATTAACAAAGTACTTTTATCACTAATGTTATGATAGATATACTTCATGTACAGATTATTACTCCTATTTTACAGATAAAAAACAAATAAGCAGACAAACAAATCTGACATTTAAAGACATAAAACAATTTCCTTATGGCCACTTCTAGTAAATTTGGTCACAAATAGTATAGAGCATACATTATCTGGCTCCAAGTCTAATGCTCTTGATACACCAATAAACTTGAAGTAAAAGCTTTATAAGGTAAACTCGGTCTATAAATAGTATCAATATAATTATTTACTGAGAAACATGAACCCAGAAGTGGAACAGCAAAAAAATAGATTTCTCATCCATTGCCATTTCTGAAACACAGGAATATAGACTTTTGTATTAATTTAGCAACATCGAGGAAACCCATGAGATCTTTCAAAATATCATAATACAGAATGGAACTCTGTTGAAGCTATCTGTTTGAATAGCTCTTTTCATAAATGCTCTATAATTCAACACTGGCAAGGATGAACATAGACTAGATCAGAAGATCAAAAGTGATCTGGATGAGTTTTAGCTGTATCTATACAAATTTAATTAATGAAAAGATATTCATGAAAATCATATAGGAACATTTACCTCTGTAGTATGGCTTAAATAATCTATTCATTACAATTCTTATCTAAATAAAATGGGAAAAAGGACTCATGTTGAAAAAAGGCTATCTACTGTCATAGAACAAACTGATGAAGTATGAGAGTAGAATAAATCTTATCATTCTTCCCTTTTTTTCCTCCACTTCCTAGTGTAAGTGTTATGCATACTCTTTCACAACATAATGGTCATGGATATACGTATCTTATAATAACTCAAGTGCAATTGATATCGTATTAACTTTTTCCTTGGGGAGGTTGGTGAGATAGGAGGGAGTGAGAGAGCTTGGATCACAAAATGTCAAAAAATAATCACTAAAAATGTATCAACATATAATCAGGAAAAAATTAAAAATAAAAAAATGAAATGGGAAAAACAGAAGCTTGTTGTCACCCACATTGCAATGGGATTATTCTGTTGCATTGAAACAAATGAAGGACCTTTGAAAAAAGCAGAGATAAGACCAATGTTAGTCTTCTAGGAGAATTAAAGAAATGTACCTCTCTCCTTTTTTTCCAAATTGGGAGATGATTATCTATATAATCTGTACTCTCAGACAATGTCAGACATGTTTAACGTGCTAGTAGTTGACTTTCATGAATTGTTTTTTTTCATATCTTTTATTACAAAAGATGGGTTGGTGAGGTGCGGGTGGGGGAAGAAAATAGGGATATATTCAGAAATTAAAACATTCTAAAATTAAATGATATCGTTGAAATGCTGTTTTCATTAGAAATGGGGAAACATTACATCTCTTGCACTCAGTCTGTCATGGAAAGAGATTGGCAGGTTATGAAAAAGATTTTGGGCAATAGTTGGGCTCATTTAATTTACAGAATGAACTTTGCTGAATTGCAAGCAGAAAATGACATAGAAATGTTGACTATGGGATAATCAGTTCCATCAATCCATATTGCAACAGACACCAATGTGAATAATAGTATAATATAGATTGTTCCAAAACAGAAATTCCTTTGCTTATTAAAAGTAGACAGGATAGTTTTCTAAGTTTTGGGAACCATGATTTAGTAAATGGGGTTTAAGTTTTAGTTGCTTGAGATGCCTTGCTTTAGGCTGAAGTTTTCTCCTAAATACATTTGAAACAATAACTTCTGTATTGGAGGCCTGCTAATTTCCACTCAATTTGCTTTTCCTATCTAATGTATCTTTAAATTTTTATTTTCCTCATGTGAGTGGTCATAATTTGACCATGGAAACACAGATAGTATCGGGTGCTGTTAATATATGAAAACAGTCTAAATTTCATAAAGACCAATTAAGGATGGATGTTAGTATTTGAACAAGTGAATCTTAAAGTATTTTATGGAAGGTCCAGTTATTGCTAGTGAAATGTACCCTGGCCATTATTTAAGGACAAGAATGGGCCTTGGATAATTGCAGTTACGATGGAAGTCCAGTTTGTAAAGAAATATGATGAAGTTACTTAATGTCATAATCACCCAAATCTTAGTAAATGGATTCATGAGAAAATTGCTCATTTTGCTGACTAATAAAACTGCTTTCTATTGCCAGTGGTTATTAGACCAACACTGGAAAATTTACTGAGAAAAGCTCTAGACTTCAATTGATCTGCTCTCTCATTCTTTATTGAAGACTTTAACAGGATCACTTCACATTCCTGAGCATAATCTAGGTGACTTCTGAAGGTGTTTTCAGTGTCAATTCTCTCTTTCTTTTGTTACATATTTAGATAAATGTAAAGAGGCAAATAGACCCAAGATACATAATTCAAGAAAGATAAAAATGTCCTGGATTGAATCTCTGTCATTGTCATTTTCTAGATCAATGATCATGTTTGGTTCTCGTATGACAAAATTCAGAGAATCTTTTAAAATGAAATTTCACTTGTATATTTACTTGCTGACAACAAAATAATTGAATGTTAGGTTTAGTGTAGTACAGACTTCAAGTATCATCTAATCCAACTGCTGTATTTTATAGGTTTAGAAATAGTGTCAAAGAGGGGAAGTGATTAGAAACATGCAACATGTTCCTGGCATAATCTGGGGGTAGAACTCAAGTCTCCCAACACTCAGGGCAGTTATTTTTCCACAATGACATGATATCTTTCTTAGGATCCTCACAAATACATAGGCGCCCCTCTGATATAAGTACCAAACATATTTTACATGTTGCATTCAGGACTACAACATTCTTGAGTAAACCTATCCAGATTTAAAATGTAATTTGACAATATTTAAGAAAATAAATAAAAATACAGTAGAACATATTGTTACTATGTGGTTATCAAAGTCAATATTTGGGTGACAGAAAACATTATTTACAATTTAGTGGCCCTATTTCTATTTGAGTTTGACACCATCCTTCCAGTTTAAATAGTTATTTAAGTAATTCAGCATTAATTAAATAGCATGATAAGAAAAATAAGATAATAGAACCATAGATTTAGAATTGGAAAAGAACTCAGAGACCATTTCAATTAATCTCTTCATTTTAAATATGAGAAAACTGAATCCTACTCAGGTTAAGTGAAATACATAAGTTCCCAAAAGCAATGGATGTCCAAGGTGGGATGTGAGTTCAGATTCTTTCATTCCATATCTGTCATTCTTTTCTCTGAACCACAAAATATATATAGTTCATAGGAAAAGACAAAATATGTTATTAGACTATAACAACAGAAATAATCTGTAAAAAATCCTGTGAGTTTTCTTTCCTGGGCACTGACAAGTTTCTGCTGTTTCTTTTTTTGTTTGTTCATTTGTTTGTTTGTATTTTTAAGGAAGTAAATGGTTTCTTTTACCAGAGTTTTCAATAGATAATCTCCAAGGATAATGAATCTCTTTTTATGTTGTAAGATATGAAATAATAGTCAGGCATTGAGGAAGGCACTTTTGTATTTTATAGTAAAAAAATCAAATATGGAATGAAAAACCATAACCATACCTCTGTAATGCACAGAATATAAGTTTGAATGGAAAGCCCAACTATTTCTCTGTGAGCCACAAAATATTAAAATAATCCAAAAAGGATGGGACAGGAAATGTTTGTTTTTTATCTTTGCATCTAATGCTCCAAAGAGTTTTGAAATAGTAGGTTTTTGTAAAAGTAGGTCCTTCACAAAGTATTCTTGGTTGTTGAAAAAGATCTACCATTCATATGTAGATACTGTAGGGAGGACTTATAGATCAATACAACTTAGTGATTTTTATTAAACACTTACTGCATACAAACTTTTATGTTAGATGCTAGAAATATAAAGAAAAAAAGAGAAATGCTTGGACAAGGATCACTGAGGCTGAGAAGATAGACAGAAGCTTATGATATGATCTGGTGGAGGAAACTGAATTAAACAGAGTAATTGATGGATCACTCCAGTAATAACATAGACCAGATTATCTCTTGTGTTAATTTTTGGAGTAATGTTTTGACTGTTCTCCAGGGCTTTGGGATTTACCTTCCTCAATTCATCCCATGTGCCACTGTGAAGCTAATTTTTCTAATTCAAAGTTGTAGCCATGACAATAATACTTAAAATGTCTGTAGCTCTTAATTGCCTATTGAGTAAAATTCAATTTATCTAACCCAGTTTTCAAAGAATACAAATATCTCAGAATTTGTAGACACTTCTCCCTACTGAACTCCAGTTCTATAACTCTAAATAACTAAAAACTGAGAATATTCAGCTGAAAGATAGGCATCTTCAACTCAACATTGCCAAAAGAAAACATTGTCATTTTCTCCAAAACCCACCATATGCCAATTCCCTTATTTCTTATGAGGTTACCGCTATCCTTGGAGTCACACCACTCATTCTCAGGGCCTCTTTCTCCCTGACCCCATCTATTCAGGTACCAGCAAAACCTTACCAAATAAAATTCCACAATTTATTATCTATATTCTTCTTTCTAAGGAGAGCATGGTGTCATAGTGGATAGAGCTCTGGGCAGGGAAATGTCTTGAATTAAAATCTACCCTCAGATATTCATCATTTGTGTCACACTGGATAAGTCACTTGAGTTCTGTTTGTCTCATTTTCCATATCTTTAAAATGGGGATGGTTATAGCACCTACCTCTCAGAGTTATCAAGAGGATCAAATGAGACACAAAATATAGTGCACTTGGCACAGTTGCTAGCACATAGTAAAATGTGAAATATCTATATATAATGATGGTGATCATCAAGATGGTGATGTCCATTCAATGGCCATCACTTTGGTTTAGGCCTTCCTCATTACTCACCGAGAAATTTGTAGTAGTTTTCTAATTTGTTCCCCATCTCCAATCTTTCTCCCTTCTAAGTTATCCTTTATATGATTGAAAAATTTTTCTTTGGAGCCCACTTTTGATTGTATTACACATATGTTCATGAAGCTCCTGCAATTCCCATTTGCCTCTAAGATAAAGTAAAATATATTTTCTTTTAAAATTCACTTCATAATAATCTCTAGCCTACCTTTCCATATTTATTTTGAAATGTCTTCTGTTTACACTCTATATTCCAGCTTAGTGTTCATTGTACATGTACATTGCTAAAATGGTCACTCTCCCATTGCTACCATTTAGAATCCATGGATTACTTTAAAACTCAGTTGAAACAGCAACTCCCACAAAATCACATATCCTGAACTCTTCAGTTAATAGTTGGCCTCCTTCTCAAAATCACTGTTTCTATTCAGTGTTTAGATTTCTGTATTCAATTCATTTACCACTAAATAAATGTAAGCTTTTTGAGGGTAAACTTATTTTGCTTTGGTCTTTGGCAAATTTTAAGTACAAAGGCTAGTTAAGAGTATTAATAAATGCTTAATAATGTAATTAATCTATTTAGAGTATAAGGAACTTCAGATGTTAGAATCTTTCATTTTATTGACGAGGAAATTGATGCTCCAGAGAGAGAAAATTACTTGACAGATGTCACACTGGCAGTAGTGGGAATCAGACCCATATTCCCTGACTTGGGAATCAGGCCTCCTTCTACAGCACCATTACTGGATTTAAGGTCTTTATAACAAGTATTTCAAAGAGAATTTTCTCTATAATATCAATGGATCAATAAATATTTATTAAACCACTACTATTTTATTGTATCTGTGCTAAGCATTGAGAATGATGTCAAGAGCAAACAGTCTCTGCTTTTTAGAAAGCTTACATTTTAATGAAGAAGCAAACATCATATGGGCAAGATATAGACAAATTAGATATAGATTAACTTTTGGGGTGAATACACGGTTGGCAGGGCCTTTAATGATTCCCTATAGAAAATGATTCTTAAGCTGAGACTTGAAAGAAACCATGGTTTTCAAGAGAATGTATTGCAGTCAGAAACAATTATTTTAAGAATTAAGCAAGCACAGAGATGAGAGATGGAAAATCACAGGTGAGAAATTGCAAATATGACCATATGGCTATACCACAGAAGGAAATAATGACTTCAATTGATCTAGTAAGCAAAGTAGAAATATAAGAGTAGAGTAATTTGTGTAGAACATTAAGCATAACTATTTTATAATTAATACTAGAGGTAACATACTGAAGCTGATGCTTAAATACTTTTGGCCTCAAAAGGAGAAGATGGGACACATTAAAAAGATACTGATATTGGGAAAGATTGAAGGAAAAAGGAAAAAGAAATGGAAGAGGATGAGATGGTTTGCAATGTCATGGAAGCCATGAACATGAGCTTGGACAGACTTGAGGAGATAGTGAAAGACAGAATGGTCTGGCATGCTGTGGTCTATGGAGTAATGAAGAGCTGGACATGAGTGAACAACTGAACAACTAAAACAAAAAGGCAACTGGAAGTCAATGGAGTTTATTTACTTAGAAGGTACTGTGTTCAGATTGGCACTTTAGGAAAATCACTTTGGTCAGTAGGTAGAAGATATGTAGAAATGGCAATGAGATTTGAGACAGAAGGTGTCTTACACAGAATCCACATGAAAGAGAGATTCACCACACATTAGGAATTTTTAAACGGGGTTCCTTGTAACATATAAACATATACGTAAATATATATGCTCTTGTATTTTATGGATGGATGGATGGATGGATGGATAGATTATTTCACTGTATCCAGTTGCCTTGAAATCTATTGAATTATGTTATGCATTTAAAATAGGTTTATTTAAGGGGCAGTTCAGTAGCTCAGTGGACAGGGATAGACCTAGAGATAAGAGGTCCTGAGTTTGAATATAGTCTTCAGCATTTAGTATCTATGTGATTCTGGAGAAGGCACAACTCCAGTTGCCTAGCCCTTACCACTCTTCTGCCTTGGAATAGATACTTAGAGTAAATTCTAACAAAGTAAGAGTTTGAAAAATGGGTTTTCTCAGGATGCTAAAGGCATATATGATACAAAATAAGGTCAAGAACAACTTATATAGAGTTTCTACAAGTGTCTTCTTTTGTAAATAATACTTGTCCTTATTGCATCAGGTTATCATTATTAGGGAATCCACAATGAGATCCATAATAACTCAAAAGTAGAGTACATCACCCAGTAAAGGAATCAATCAACTTTACCAATCCATGATGAAAGTTAAATAATTGGAAAGCAATTCTGAAAATGGTCTGGGTCTTTTAGAGTGCTCTGATATTAATATGAGTTCTCATTGTGCTATGATAGCCAGAAAATCTAAAAGTATTTTACATATGAAAGGACTTGACATCTGGACAGCATCTCCTCACTATGGTACTGTAGTAGGAGAAAGAACACAAGTCTAGTCAGATCATGACCCTTGAATAAAGTTCTAATCCAAGAACTGAAATTGAAGGGATGAGTCAATGGAAGAAAACTCCTACCACAATGAAGAAAATGCTATATCTTAAATGAATATTCTGGAGGAAAAAATAGATAAAACAATCACAACTAGAATAACAGTACAATTAGGAAAAAAAGAATAGTAGAGTCACAAGGATTTAGGATAGATTGAAGAAATTAAAGATGCTTTGAAATAAAAGATAAAAATTAAATGACAATATGGAAAGAAAATAAAGAGTTTAAAGCAGAAAGTTAAATAATTTCAATCAAGCATTGGATGCTCTAAACAGAATGCAAAATAAATACATAAAATGCTTACAGAGAATCTATTTTCATATTTAAATATTGTGTACTATGACCAATTACACTTTATACAAGAAGCCCAAATTTAGTTCAAAATTAAGTAATATGAGGAATAGCTAGGTGGCTCAGTGGATAGAGAGCCAGACATGGAGATGGGAGATACTGGGTTCAAACCTAGCTTCAGACACAAATCTAGCTGTATGACACTGGGCAATCCATTTATCCCGAATTGCCTAGCTGTTACCACTCTTCTGCCTTAGAACTGATACTTAGTACCAATTTTAAGACAGAAGGTAAGGGTTTATTTTTTTTGAAGAAAGAAAAAATATGAAAACAATAGAACATAATAACAAAAGATCATGTAGTTATATCATTAGATGTGGGGAGAGAATTGTTGACATAATTTACTATTTCTTTGTTACTAAATTTAAAAACCATAAGAACAAATGTACCTTTCCTTACACACAATCAGTATATCTATCTAAAATAAAGAGCTAGCATTATATATAATAAAGAAAATTTATAAATTTTCTCAAAAAGGTCAGAAGTAAATGATGCCCATTTATATCATTATTTTATTGTGCTAAAATATAAATAGAAAAGGAATAGAAAAAAACAAGAATAACAAAAATATTACTATTCAGAGATAATGTAATTTATAAGGGCAACTACAGAGAATCACTTAAAATTAATTGAAATTAATAACTTCAATAAAATAGAATAAAAAGAAAATAAACTCATAAAATCAACAACTACAAATATTAGCATCAACAAAGAAAAATAAATTCATTTCAATATAATTTTTAAATTCACAAAAAATATGGTAATAGGACTACAAGGATATACTCAGAATTTTTATGAATGCAACTACAAAATATTACTCATAGAAGCAAAGGAGAACAAATGACTAGAGACATATCAATTATTTAGATTTGGGCCATCCTAATGTAATCAAAATGATTTGGGGGGCAGCTGGGTAGCTCAGTGGAGTGAGAGTCAGGCCTAGAGACAGGAGGTCCTAGGTTCAAACCCGGCCTCAGCCACTTCCCAGCTGTGTGACCCTGGGCAAGTCGCTTGACCCCCATTGCCCACCCTTACCACTCTTCCACCTATGAGACAATACACCGAAGTATAAGGGTTAAAAAAAATGATTTGTTGCCTTACCAATCAAATTAATAATAGGTCATTTTATGGAAGAATACAAAATAATAAAAATAATCTGGAGGAACAAAAAATTTAGAATCTCAAATGAAACAATGAATGAAATAGTGAGGATAAAAGGGACCTATGCTTAAAAGATATTATATTAAATTATAAATAAGTAATCATTGATGTGATTTGTTACTGTTTAGAAATATAAAATTTGCACAATGGAAACATTGAAATGTATAATATCCAAAAGCAATATAATATAAAAACGTATACCTTGATCAACTTATGGACAAGTATTCATGAGGTAAGGACATATTATTTGACAACAACAACAATGACAAATTCTGGAAAAGCTGGAAGCAGTTTAACATCTCATAAATTATACTCTACATTACAAAGATACATATTTGAGTTAAACAAATAAAATATATAAAAAAGAAACTAGAGGTAAAAGGAAGGAGATAACTTTTACAACAATGTGTGGGGAAGAATTATTATTTATTATTTTTTAATTCAAATGTAGTTTATTTTCCATTCCAAATTCTTTCCATAACCTCTCTGTGGGTTAGAATTCTTAATTAAACAAGGAATGGAAATGATCAGAGGCAATGAAATAAAAAATCAATTATATAACATTTTAAAAAAAGTTTTTCACAAGAAAAATTAATTAGTAAAAAAGGAAAGAGTTGCTTAGGAAAACAATCTTTCTAGCCATTTTTTACATTCACATTGTATTATCAGAGGGAATTATATATATTCTAATATATATTGGAATTTGTCTCTGATGATATATCTGTACAAATATATACACACAAAATGCAATAGATAAATGATTAGAAAATATATGTTCATATTTACATTATATAGCTATTCATACAAGAATATATGTATTATTCATGTATATATGTACTTATGTTTCTATATACTCACATAAATACATATATAAACACATATTTCATTTCTTTCTCCTATCTGCCTCTCTCTTTCTTTTACTATCATCTACAGTAGTCATTCCTAAACTGATAAATGTTCAAAGGATATATATGGGATATTTTCAATAAAAGATATGTAAGCCATCAAAATATAACAAAATACTCTAAAAATAAAAATAATAAAATACTCTAAAATTATTATTTAATATATAATAATTATTAGTTATAATGATTATTATTAAATTTAAACTCTGGCTATTAATTATTATTATTTTCCATTTGTCAGTATATGTCATATAAGGAAAATGATAGCTATTTAAGGGTCTGGGAATACAAGTTCACCAGAACATTTTTGGTGGAGTTAGAACAATAAACAAAATGTCATCCAAGTCTAGTGGCAAGACCAAAGTCAAGAATTCTGGCAATGGTCCTGGATGTAGTAGATGTTGTCTGAACAAATTCTAAGAGCTCCATAGTGCCTGCTTCAGCTGCTTTGATGGTCATTGGAACAAATTGTTCTAATCCACCCATTCTGCTGGGGGAAATCTTCACACATTTGGTGTAGACATCCCTCCTAACTCAGAGACCTGTAATTACCTGTGACCTGGTTTAGTGCCTGTCAAGACAATATTCCTGGGGTGTCTTACAGGTTCTTAGAGCAAGAGATAAGAGTCTGATGAGAGGTAGACACGGATCCTACCGGAGGTACTTAGTTCTTCCTGAACGTCTCTCCCATTTCATTGTACTAACAAACCAGAAACAAAGGTGCTATTCATCAAATGAGAAAAGCCAACAGGAATCACCATTTATGGACACAGTATATTATCAAATAGCACCTCTTTTGGATTCATTTCTAAACTCTCCGTCTCAATGGCAGTTTGGGTCACTAAAGAGCTTCTATTTCTCCCTGAAGTTTTCTCAGTAGATTCAGATTTCTGATTCTATTGTCAAGACCCCCATTCAAATACAGTTCATTAACTTTGAGAAAGGATGTTACAAAAATAATTCTCCAAATTGCTGGCACAATTACTCTCTCTCAATTACACACAAGGTCTTTGGGGAAACTCTCTTGAGCTGGAAGGGTCAGTGTACTTGTGGAGTTATGATATCTTTCTCAGTGTATCTGGTTTTTCTCAGTGTATCTCTCAGCTACAGATATAGATGTTGCTTTGGACTCTGTAATGGACACTGGTAGAAAGTCAAAATCCTATGACCTTTTAAAGGTCAAGTTCTTGCCCCAGGAGAGGGAGAGGGGAGAAAACTGATTTTTTTTCTTCTCCAAAGTCAATTTTTTTTTCTAACTCTACTTGTCTCTTTGCTTCTGGAATACCCTGCTAGAATTCTTATTCCTAGATGGCTTATTGTAATATACTTAAACACAGATAATTATCTGATTCTTAACAAATTCCAATTATATACTCTGTGTAGCATGATTTAACCTCCTTCAAGATTCAAAGTCTTCCCAACCAGGTTAAAGAATTTGTCATATCTTATTCAAACCTTTAATTAATTAATTGATATGTTTAAGCTTCTTTGTTTCATTGAGTGGGACTGATCCTCATATTTATACTATAAATAACCATAAAAAAATCATTAAACAAGTATATTTTAAGCACTTGTTAAATGCTAGGCATTGAACGGTAACATCAGGATACAAAGTCAAAACACTTGGCATCAATTCACATTTTCTCAAATTTCTTGGAATCTATATATTAAAAATTTCTTATGTGTATGTGTACATATACATACAAATATGTATATGTCTATTCTTTCCAATATGTTGACCATTTCCAAACAAGTACACTTCATTTTGTACTTCTGCTTAGAGTTAGAAAGTGCATTTTGTGACTGGTGACTGTATTGATCAGAATTTCAAAGATTAATAACGTTTTATTCCTTTATATTTTTGTGATCATTATATAAATTCATTTTTCTGTGCTTAGCTGAATTTATACAATGACCACAAAAAAATAAGATTTCTTCTTTGGCACAAAGAGCAGACAAAAAATTTATGCAGATTTTCCAGATCTTAGGGGTGTAGCTCCCCTAACCCCAGAGATATGGAAGGAATAACTGTGGGTATATATACATATTTTTGTATGCATATATACTTTTACAAACATATATTATAAGGTTTCTAGTTTGGAAAGTCATTAAATTATATAGCAAGTCATCAGAGGCACAATTTGAAATCATGCCTTCCTGATTCCAACCCAGCATTCTATCCTCTGTGGCACCTAGCTGAATCAAAAGTGGGGAAAATCAGTGAGCCATTTAAAATAATACACACAAAGAGAGAGAAAAATAGAAGAAAATTTTACAGGGCTATTTTGTTATTAATCTGTTAAATTTAGCATGTTTAAACAATTTCTCATAAGATTATTTTGCATTTGTTTATATATTCAATCATTTTGTTCCTATTTGTTAATTTAATTAAAATAAAATGAAAATAAAAAATGAAAAGGTAGGCTAAAGATATAGCAAGGAGATCTAAATGCTAAGCTGAAGAGTTTGTATTTTACTGTAGAGACATTAATCTACTCATAGAGGCAGGAAATAAACCTGACAAAGTTACACAGTGATGCAAGATAGCCTTTTTTTAGGTGCTAAATGAATAGTATAGACAGCATAAACATTTACATTTAATTTGTAGAACTTCCTTTGGAATCCTTAACATATCTTGGATTATCCTAATAATATAGAAGAAGGTAAGGATTTGGCCTTTTATAAGGCAGCTTAACTGTAATATTGATAGTAGTGGGAGTTTATATACTACTTTAAGGTTTGTGAGAGTTTACCCTCATAATCTCATTTGTGCCTTATGACAACACAAATGAAATCAATTCTACAGTTATTTTTAAGTCAAAGGAAAAAGTATTTATTAAACTACTACTTATTTTAATCTTTATAAATGTAGATTTTGAACCTTGGACTTCATCCCCCACAGGTCCCTTAGTATTTCCCAAAATTCCCTTTAATCTCTCCTGTACCTCCACATTTGTGTTGTCATGTTATTGTTTTATAAGTTCTATAGCTCCTCCCTCTTCTTCTCTTCTCCACAAGTGCTGTCTGGGAGTCTTGGCTGTAGTCTAGCTTTGTAAAAAATAAATCTTATTAAATATCATATTTAGAGTATTTAAATATTAATTTAAAAATCTACAAATCCTGCCTTCCAGGTTAAGATGGCGGCAGAGTAAGAAGCAGCTCTTAACCTCTCCTGACCGAAACACACAAAACTCCTCAAGGGGACATAAAAACAAGTCCAGACGAACGGAGGAACCCCACAACAGGGCACAGCGTGGAAGGTA
>NC_058130.1:103461191-103491164 GCF_016433145.1 Gracilinanus agilis
TGCTTGAACGCATGGGTCGGGGTGGACATGATTGAGGGTGTGGACTCGAAACTACCACACCAATGCAACTACCAACAATTTGGAAATTGGTCTTGATCAAGGACACATGACAAAACTAGTGGAAATGCGCATCGGCCAAGGGGGGGGGGTCCGGGGGGGGTTGAAGGGGAAAGGTGCAGCATGAATCATGTACCCATGTTAAAAATGAATATTAATAAATGTTAAAAAAATCTACAAATCCTTACTTTACAGATAAGGAAACTGAGTTTTTCTTAACTCCAAATTGAGCTTTCCATCGATGACTTTCTAAGTTACTAGTGATAGTTTAGTTGACATTTATGAAATGGAAAATAGGGGCAAAGCAGCATCTATTTCCAAATAATTTTATTTTTCCTTTAAAAAAACTTTTTTGCTTTCATTAGTACTAAAATATACATATAAAAGTTGAGGAATTATATATGTAAAATATATATATATATATGCATGTGCATATATATCCTGAAATTTAATAATCACACCATTTTTATGCCATATGTATGAAATACTATACAGAGAATTTTGATTGAAGGTCCTGAAGGCAAGGACCATATTTCCATTCATTTCCATTTATAAACCAAGGACCCTAAATATGAAGTCTGTGCTAACAGAAGAAAGAACATTAATAATCCATTTATGACTAAAGGGCAAAGTGTGTGGAAGATATACCCAAAACTTTGCTTGTAGTTTCATTTAAAAAAATAAAAATATTGGCCCGAAAAATCACAAATTGAATAGAAACATTTTTGTACACTGGAGGAAATAGCAAAAAGCCCAAACTGGTTTATGATGGTTTTCTTTCTTCCTTCAGGCATGGTGTCAACTTCGACATAACTCCATGTCAATGGCATTTTTTTAATGACAGCCTGAATAAATTTTAAAGTAGCAGCCATAAGTCACAGTAATTTAGGCTCCATATCATCACTGTCAGTGTTTTATTGAGGGGGAGGGGTGAACTGTCTTTGTCCTACACAACCCTGACTCAAAAAGACTGTTAAAGGGAAAAGAAGGTGTTAGTCAAAATCCAAGTAATAATATACAGTTTAGTATATTCAGATTCTTAAGTCACAAACTAAATAGTATTGAGAAGACTACACGGATTTCATGCCATATTTTTCTTCTAAGAGGCAATTATGTGGAAAAAATCTAACTTCTTTCACTCATTTTCACCCATAAGATTACACAGTACCCATAGGAAAAAATAAAGTCAATAAAAATTGAATTCCAAGGTACAAAGCATAAACTTGTGTTATCGTTCAAGTATCTAATAATCTAGCAGTGGGTAAGGTTGAACACTAGCATGCCAGTGATAAATGTTTATTGCTAGGAGAGCAAGAAATAGGTCCCTAGGAGAAGAAACATAACAAAGACACTTTGAAAGTACCTCTTGGTTCTACCTTTTTAAATAATCAACAATAAAATACATGGATGTATAGAATCACTCTTTGCCATCAGAGGCTTTTTTCCTTTCATTCCTCAATTAGGAAAAACCTAAAGCATCCTTGCTTTCATGCTGTAAAATCTAATGAGTTTGAAGGCTTGGTAATAGATTTGTTTTCTTGATTTTTTTCCAGCTTTCTTTACCTAAGTATTTGCTAAAAAGAAAACTGAAAGTTTTCTTGTTGTCAGCACTTTTTTGCCAGTTATTTTATGGTTCAAGGTAAAATAAGTGCAGCATAAACTTTAACTTAACAAGTGACGAAAATTTAAAGATATTTTATATTTGTAATAATTGCCTAACAGTGATAGTGTAAAATATACATTTAAGTTCATGCCAGCACCTAAAACCATGCCTAAAATATATCTTCCTTTTTAAACTATCCCACAGTTTTGAAAGAAACATAATATCAAAGCACTTTTGAATTCATGTCTATTAACAACATGCTACATTTTGAAAAGAAAGTAATACCAAAGTGATGTTTTTCTAAACTCTTATCCATAGGGCTGAACTGGAGCAGATTTTTCAACATCTCTGATTTAACATGTCTTACTGACTGGATATTTAGAAAAGAAAATGGAAAATGTTGTTTCTCCAAGTTTAAGGTAAAAGATTTCTGTACCTCTGGGGCAATAGTTAAATTTATTCTAAATTTTCCTTTGGTTTAATTCAACAAATATATTATGTGCTTACATATGCCAGGTAATCTGATGGAGGCAAAGGAGGATATAGTCCTTTCTGTCAAAGAATCTATAATGTAATGGAAGAGTTAAGATATATACACGTGTTTATCAAATAGAATATAAACATAATGGAAAAAATAATGGGCTCATTGGTTGAAAGAAGAAAAAGATATTTCTAATTTGAGAGTCAAGTTCAGATTTCATCTTATATGCAAAATCTGAGGGCATTCTGAAGATTCACATATACTTAATGGAATATAAGGTTAATGGTGACTATTGTCTCAAATTAAATAACACATTTAAAGTTTCCTTGAAAAATGGAACATTTAAATAACTCTTATCTAAGAAATAAGAAATCGAGCAAGCCATACATAGCCTTATTTAGAAAAAAAATCTTATTTTTCTGACATCTTATTTTTATATCCCCTTCCTTTCTGAAAATTCTCTTCCTATCCTCTCCCTAGTAGGAAACCCTTGTGACAAACATTTCAAAACAAAGAGACAAAAAAGGGGAAAATAGTTTAGCAAAACTAAGAAATAGATCACTTTTATCTGACTGCATCTGCAATATTTCACACTCATATTTCCTTACTTCTGTAAGGAAAGGAAATCAGTATATTTTCTTTTCTCTTATCCAGGTCTAGGCATGGTCATCATATTTATATAGCCTTTCTTTCTTTTTGTGCTGAAGGAGTTAATATACAATCTGAGAAAATGTATATTGATACAGATAAGGTACTTAAAAATAAAAGTATGGGGTTTTGTTGTTTTTGCTTTTTGTTTTGATTTTGAAGAAGAACTAGCAGCTAGATTTGAAGAGGGAATGATCAGAGTAGGTCATTTGCAGGAAGTGCCATTTAGAGGTTTTGTGAGTCAGAGGGGAGGAGAGAGAGCATGTTCCAAGCACAGGGAAAATGATAAAGGAGCACAGAGATGGAAGATAGAATATTGGATGGCCAGAGGAACCATAAGGTTCATTTGGCTATAATAATAGAATATGCAAAGAGCAGTGACACTGGAAAGGTATCTTGGAGCTAAGATTCAACTAAGTTCAAATTCCAAACAAGAAGCTTGAATTTGATCATAGAAGTAATAGGATGCTGTCGGAGTTTATTGATCAGGTGAATGACATGGTTATATCTATACTTTAGGAATATTACCTTAGCAGCTGAGTGAAGGGTAGATTATTTTTACCGTAACTCAGTGGATTGTTGTTACTGTGAACCTGAATGGCTAGGAGGATACTGGAATCTAGGTATCATCCTCAACTCTTCCCTTTCACTCTTATCAAATTAGTATCTAATATACAATATTATATATATATATACATGTATATATATAATTCCTGCTTTTTCTATCTTTATAATGTCCCTCCTATATATGTTTCTTATTATAATATAATACAACATTATATATATAATCCCTGCTTTTTCTATCTTTATAATATCCCTCCTATATATGCTTCTTATTGTAATATAATACAATATATTATATATTTAAATATATATGTATATATATATAATTCCTGCTTTTTCTTCCTTTATAATATCCCTCCTATATATGTTTATATATATAATTCCTACTTTTTCTACCTTTATAATATCCCTCCTACATATGCTTATGTGTGTATAAATATATATATATATAATTCCCACTTTTTCTACCTTTATAATATCCCTCCTATATATGCTTCTTTCTCTCTTCTGACACTTCCTAGACTATTGTAGTTGCCTGTTGGTGGATCTGCTGCCTCAAGGTCTCTCTCCAGGGCAATGAATCCTCCACTCAGCTGTCAAATTAATCTTCCTTGAAGTTCGTCTGAACATATTATCCCTTATCCAATAAACTCCAGGGGCTTCCTATTAACTGTGTGCTGACAAATGTTTTGAGTCTCTTGAACAAAAAGTACACAGGACACATGTGACATATAAGGTGCATTATTAACATTTTCTACATCTTCCATCAACAAAACAATAAATCGAGCCCAGATTTGCAGCCTTGGCCCACATCCAAGGTGTATATGCTTATGCCCATGAGTTAATAATAAGCTCTTAGGAGGCAGTTCAAGCTCACTGCAGTACCTGCCTGCTTCCTATTATTTCTGAGTTCAAACATCAAACCCTCTGTTTGGCTTTCTTGCCATTCCTTTTGTACAATATTCCTTCTCATGACAATGTTTTCACTGGCTAAGACCCATGTCTGGAATGCTTTCTTTTCTCGTTTCTGCTTTTTAGCTTTTTGGGCTTCCATAAAACTGAATTGTGAAATTTCATAATTTTTCCTACTTTCCTTCTTTTAAATATTTAATGTTTATCCTGAATATTTTTTACATGGACAGTTGTTTATGTGTTGTTTCTTCTATTATTACATTATGAACTCCTTGAGAGGAGGAACTATTTTTTTTTGTCTTCCTTAGAATAGTCTTAGTTGGAGCTTAATATGGAGCCTGATACAATGTAGGGGCTTAATAAATGCTAGTTAACTCATTTACTGTGACTATTTTGGAGATCAGAGAGACTTGAGGCATAGTGCAGATTTAGGAAGATATTTCAATAATCCATGCAAATGATAATGAGGTCTAAAACTAGGGTGGTAGCTGTGTTAATGTTGAGAAGTGATATTGAGGATATAGAATCACCAAGATTTGACAACTTTTCGGATTTGTGCGTTGAGAAAGCAAGAGGAGTGGAGGGTTTACTATGAGACTGCAATCCTAGGTGACTAGAAGGATGTTTATTTCCCTAAAATAAAAAGATTCAAAAGAAAAGTTTGCAGGAAATGGGAGTTTGGAGGCAAAAATAATGATCATCATTAGACATGTTGAATAGAGATGCCTATGGGAAATGACCATCAGATTAAGGTGACTATGAGAGTCTAGATTGGGAAGATTCTGGATAAATATGTTTACTAAACCCATTGTAGCTGACAAAGTGATTAACTGGATATAGAGAAAGAAAAGGAGAGACAGAGAGAGATTGAAAGAAAGAGAGACAGAGAGAACTTGAGAAAAAAAATAAAACTTGTTACAGGATGGGAATTGGATGATGACTCAACCAAAGAGACTGAGAAGGAGCAGTCAAACAGATAGGAGGAGAATAAAGAGAGAGAAATATCACTAAACATCAGGGATAATAAAATGTGTAGGATGAAAGTTTATTCAGCTATGATAAATGCTGAAAAGGCCAGGAAGGATGAGTGAGGAAAGGATTATTTGGGGTTTTTTGACAGTTAAGGCATCATTGGTAGTTTTTATCATGTGCAGCTTCATTTGAATTATGAGTTCAGAAATTAAATTACAAAAGGTTGAGAAATCAGTAAACAGAGAAGTGAATGCAATGAGTATAGGAAAAAAACATTCTTAGAATTGACTTTGTAGAGTGAAATTTGACTTTTTAGGTCAAGGCCCACCACTGAGACTAGGATCTTAAACACAATTCTCTCTTCTCCAGGATATTGTAACATCATTTAATCCTTCTGTTGCACCTTTAGGCAACAAAAAGATGTATATTAAGCTTTTTGCTATGTTAGGCACTGTGCTCTTATAATTCTTAGCATCTACTTTTTATTAGGTTCTTCCTTTCTTTCAAAAAAAAAAAAGAGAAATCAAGTACCCCCTGTACAAAAAAAAATAAAGTTAAATCCTGTTTCTTTCTTGACCCATTGTCCTTTTTAATTCAAAATCTGTGAAATAGCTGTCTAATGATTTAGTCCTTCTTCAACTACTCATTTCTCAATCTCATTTAGACTGCCTCCAACTCCCATTACTGTATTGAAGGTATTGTCACCAATATCAGCATGAAGGGACTGCGTCCTTGTTAGAGAGGGAAAATAATACTTGTTATACCAAAATGCATTTTTTTAAATCCAGGAATAAGAGCAACTTGGAATAAGAGAAGTCTTTAGATGTCAAGGAATGTATCTCAGACCTGACCTGAACAGAAATCTCATCTACAACCCCCTTACATGAACACCTCAGGTGTTTTGGTTTTTACCACCAACACAACTGATTTGTTTGCACATTCAGATGGCTATAATTGCTAGTTAGTAACAATTAGATTATAACAATTTTGTCAAATTTGCTTTTCTGAAACTTCTACTTGTTGTTTCTTATTTTGTCAAGCAGAACAGATCTAATTTTTCCTCAAAAACCTTTCTGAAAACTGAAACATAACTTTAGTATCCACCAAATATTATCCAGTTTGCTTCAAATAGTGAGAGCCTGACATCCAAGGAAATAAAAAGACATTTGTAGAGATCAGAAGCAAAGGGAAATAGGACAGGCATTAGATCTCATTAGATGATCTTTTCATTTTATTTTTGATGCATTTTACTCAGATTGTAACATGTAAATTCCTTTCTAACAAAAGAATTAAACTTCTCCATGTTCTTTTAATTGTTCCAGATTAAGATGAAAAGTCTGTAGCCAAGCAAAGCAGAGGAAATTAGATTTCAGCTAGTTGACATAAAGAGTTCATTAGATCATTGAAATTCTTCATTTCTCTGTAAGTATTGTGTCTCCTGGGAAAAAATATGATCTAACATGAGATCCAATAGGAAACCATATTTTCAAATGTTTATATACAAATGTACAAAGTATGAAAAATAAAGTAAACTACTTATTCACAAGAAAACAAGTCAAATGTGACCTTTTTGTTAGGAGAATTGGTAGGTGGGTAGTCATGGCTAGAATTTGTTTCTGGGGGGGACTTTATTTAAACCAAATAGACAGTAGGATAAGTGAAGTAGCACTTTACTTATTAAGAGAAGAAAATCTTCATATAAGGAATTCTAGGATTCTTCAAAGAAAAAAAAAGGTAGGGAAATCTGCTAGAAGATCTTGATTGAGAGGAACACCATAATATTTCCTGAAACAGGCCATACTAATTTTGGATTGCTCTAAATGTTAGGAAGATTTGCTTTAAATCCAGGTTATATTTACCCCTTTACATCTATCCATTGGTTTTAGTTTTACTTCAGAACTAAAGAAAAAAATGTATTCCCTATTCTCTGATACAGCTTTTAAAATGTCTAAAGACAGTTATTATTTCCCACCCTTCAAATGATACTCATTAGAAACAATTTTGAGATTGTTCATTTTTCTGTTTACTCACCTCCGGACATAGTTGAGTTGCCAATATCAATGTCAATATAAATGTCTTGCTGATTCCACCTTACATTTCTAGCTTATTTTCACACCATCCCACTCCTTGACTTCTCTGTTCCAGCCAAAATATAACTATTGGAACATAACTTGCACACTGTCCTTCCATCCCTCTGGAATATTCTCCCTTCTTGCTTGTTAAATTCAGATCCACTCATTAAATGGTTTCTTTCCTTTGTTCAGCCTGTGAGGCCCATTTAAGTAGCTTTTAGTCATGAATAACTAGAGTAAGGATAGGGCAAATATTTTAAGGCCAGGTTGTTTTCGTTTATGTATTTAGTTTTATTTTTCATGATTCCTATATGGTTTCAAAATGAGAATGTAGCTATTTGGACCTTACTGACTTTATTCCCATATTGGTTTTATTGACCTTGATGTGTTCCTTGGAGAGATGAAAAGAATATATGGAACTGCATCTGTCAATGCACATGAGTGTAAACTCACATTTTTTAAGTATTTGCATTTCTTAACATTCGATTCATTGTTGATTTAATGTTTCCTTACTCTGAACTTATATTTGAATTCATCTTAAATCTAGATGAAAACATCAACCTTTTATACACAATTGTTATTTACTCTTCATTTTTTGTCCTTGTTTTCTAAGAAATTCCTTTCACTAATTTCTTGAAATATATTTTTATATCTTAATTTTACCATGTAGTGTTATATTTTAAAGTTAACTGTCTAATCATACCTATCTACTCAACTTTAAGTTCTTAGAAAGCAGAACTCATTTCTTAATGCCCTGTGCATCTCTGACAAACCTTAGTCAAAAGCCAAAACAAAGCAAAATAAATACACAGATATTTTTCTATTGAACAGATGCTTAACAATTAAAAATATTTATTTATGTTTTGGAGATTCCTTTGGTGTATGGGACAGCCTGGATGAATATTAAGGTCCCTTCTAACTCTCAAGTTATTTGGTTCTGTGTGGTTCTGTATTTTCTATGTGCCTTGGTTGGCTTATGTCTTGCCTAGTTTCTGGATTCTTTTAGTCTGAAATTTTGCATGTAGTTTCTAGTTCATTTCATAGATTTGAGGATTCTTCCTAATTCCTTTCCAGGTTCTGCTCTTGTTTGTCTGGGCTTTCCCTGTCATGTCACAGAAGTCTCCTCCTGCTGGAAGTTCATTTTTTTTCATGAAAGCTTCTCACCTTGGAAGTATGTGTCACTATATCCCCTTCATCTTTTGCTGGTCTCTCAGTGTTGTGGAAATAATTCAAAACACACATTATTTTTGACATTCCACTCCTGACTCTGAACTTTCTTTATCATGCCCCTTTATAGTTATTTTTCCCACTGTCAACTCCACCCTTCACTTTATATTTTTGTTTTGTATTTCACAATTAAAATGTAAACTCCTTGAGGGAAAAAGAGCTAAGTTTTCATTCTGCTTATATTTGTATTCTCAGAGCTTATTACAATGCCTGATATATAGAAAACATTTAATAAATAATTGATCATTTAACTTGAAAGAAAGCCCATTCCAGTGACCATTTCATTCATTGCCTCATTCTTACTTAGCTTTTAAACTGCTAAAAGAACTTGTATTCTGAGACGAAAACTCAGGACTAATGACTTCTAAGTGTTCTTCTAATTTCTACTATATACCTAATCCCCTTTGCTTTGCTTGAACTAATTTGATCCTAAATATTTCAACTCAGTTCATTCTTGTGCTTATGACAGGCAAAGTGATTTTAGCCTTTTTCTAAGATGATTAGGAAGCAGTAATCACTAAAAATTATTTTGCTGTGGCAATTAAAGTGAAAGGCATAACAATTCATTCAGGCTCTAGGGAAAGCTTCAAGAAGCAAGTTGTCATCAAAAACACAAATTTGCTTTGACACCTAGGACAAACAAAACTGAATCTGAGCAAGCAAAGAGCTACATATAACATGTGGGATTCTTTGATGTCTGAAACACAAGTAAAAGTTGGAGGCTTTCCTTAAAGTAAAAGGATTACTAAGCAGTTTGACAACAATTAAAAATTATATAATAAAAAGCATCAGAAGGTACCTAAGTGTTGCTGTGTCATTAAGCCTTGCTTTAAATTTTATCTCTTTTTGAATTCAGTTCTTTTTTAGTAAATGACCATGCAATCATATGTATATCAGCTTTATGATCTCCTCAAAAGTGGTCATCAAGTCTTCTTACAAATATATCTAATGAGGAAGAAGCCTACTATTTCCCAAGATAAGTTATCCTAATTTTGGAAACTCTATTTGGATTTTTTTTCTTTACATCAGTCCTAAATATTCTTCTGTAAAATTATCATTATCTCCAGTTCAGTTCTCTACAACCAAGAGTAACAGATCAAATCTCTCTTTTGCATTACAAACTTTCAAAAACTTGAAGATAATTACATTAGACCCTATTATTTCCTTTTCCATAAATTTAATGTTTTCAGGCTAATCTTTTGGCCAATACTTTACATTTCTTATCTTGTAAATTCCTTTCCTACCCATAAATATGATGTATATTATCTTCCCTGTTCTAATTTATTTATATCTCCTTTCATATCTATAACATGTATCTATTTCAATCTTATATTAGTGAGTATTGTAAGATATTAATTTCAACCATACCACTTCCCAGTTCTCCCCCCAATTTTTTTCCAAATAGCAGTTTCTTATGACCAAATCTGGATTTATGATTTTGCATAATACAAGGTTACTATAATCTTTGACTACTGTTTGTTGTATGTCCATCCTGTTTCACTGATATACCTTTCTATTTCTTATCTGGTAGCAGATTATTTTGATAATTACTGTTCTAAAATAAAATTGAAATTCTGGTACTGCAAGATCTCTTTTCTTTACTTTTTAAAATTAATTCTTTTGCCTTTTGGATCTTTGATTCCTCCAAATAAATTTTATTATTAATTTTTCTTTTATTTGGAATATCATATTCTTTAATAAAATTATTTATTGTTTCTATAACTTGTTCCTTAATTCACTCATTCTTTAAGACTAAGTGACTTAGTCTTCAATTATTTTTTGTGGTTCCATAGCATTTTATTAAATATAATTTTATTGAAATATGATTCAAAAGAGATGCATTTAATATTTCTGCTTTCTGTATTTAATTATAAAATTTTCTCTTAACATATTATTAATTTTTGTTAAAAGATCATGTACTACTGAGAAACAGATATGTTCATTCCTATTGCACCTAATTCTCTCTAGATATGTAGCATATCTAGCTTATATAATATTTTATAGGTCTCCTTAATTTCTTTCTTTTTTTTTAGATTTGTCAAGTTCTGAAAGGGAATTAAGTCCCCACACTATTAAAATTTGTTATCTATTTCCACCTGTAACTCTTTAGCTGATACTTTAAAAATTTGGATACTATAACACAAGGTAAGTATGTGGTTAGTACTGATAATGCTTCATTCCTTACATAATATAATGCCCCTGATTTTCCCTTTTAATTAGATATATTTCTTCTTTAACCTTGTCTGAGATCATTATTGCTACCCCTACATTTTTGGTTAGCTGAAGGATAATATGTTCTATTTGATCCCTCTATTTTTACTCTATGTGAGTCTCCCCTTTTTAAATGTATTTCATATAAAAATGTATTTTGGGATTTTGGTTTTTAATCTATTCTCCTATCAGTTTCTGTTTTATGGGTGACTTCATCCCATTCATATTCAAAGTTATAGTTATTAGTTGTGTATTTCCCTCTGTGTCATTTAAATTTACTGTAAGCCTTGGGAGGCTACGACTCCCAGGGCTCCCTGCTACAGCTACCCTGGACACCTCCCACTATAAGAGAGAGAGTTTTTTGGTACCTTTTGGCTCTCTTGAGCCCTGGTACTTGTGCTCCAGCCCGGAGGCTGGCTGATGCTCTCAGAGACTCTTGGATCTTGAGCTCACCCTCCTGGTGCCTTTTCCCTTTCTGTCTATCTCCTAATTTACCCCAGACCTTCCCTTTTCTAATTTGAATAAAACTTAGATATTCTAAACCTCAAGTTGCTATCTGATCTTTTATTTGAGCCCTGAAGGGCTCTGGTCAATTTCCCCCTGCCAGGGCTGGGGACCACTAACTTCCTTTCCCTTCCTCTACCTTCCTCTCTTCTTTCTCACATCCATCCTTCCTCCTACCTTACTTCTAGTTTCCTTCCTTTCACCCCTCACACCTCCATTCTTTTTCTTCATGCCTTTCCTTCTTTGTCTCTTTTTTGTCTTATTCCTCCTCAGAAATATAATTTTCTTCTAGCCACTACTAACCTAATTCGCATCCCTTCTTCAGTCCCATCTTTATTTTCTTTCTCCATTCCTCTAAATTCCCTTCTTTTTTCTCTTTCTTTTACCCTCCTAGCTGCTCATTTATTTACCCTTCTATGAATTTCCTCTTTTATCCCTCTCAACCTCACATTCATTAATATAAACAACCTCTATAATTCCCTCTTTTGTCTTATCTCTTTGTCATTCTTTTTCTTAATCTATATTCCCTTCTAAGAGTATGCCTCTCTTTTAATCTTTATCTCTTGCCCTCTATATCTATATAGGTTTCCTTTTTATCTAGATCCAGTGAGAATAAGGTACAAGCATTAACATCCTTCCATCTCCTCCCTCTCTTAATTATAACATTTCTTTTATTCATGAATCTTTTATATGAAATGATTATTCCAATTTATCCCTTGTATACAGTTTTATTTTTAATTTATTCTGTTATTTTCAATTTGACATCAAAGCTTCTATTTATAAATATTCCTTCAAATTACACAATTAATATCTTTTTTTAAAGTTTAGAACATCATGTTCCCATATGAGAAGTACCCTTTTTGAAGTAATTAGATAAAGTCTTCCACATTATCTTCTTATGTTTCTTCTCATTCTTGTATATAAATTTTTTTCATTCAGTTCTGGTCTTTTCATATATATATATATTATATTTCTTTAAATAATCATTTCTTTTACTGTATGATAATACTCAACTTTAAAAGGCAGATTATTCTTGTTTGTAAAACTAACTGTTGTACTTTTCGTTATGTATACCATTATTTCTCCCCAACTCAGCTACCCAAAAGTGGTAAGTTTTGCCACTTTAAAATTCACACAGAGGCACAATTTTTAATCACCTGTGGGGAATTTGGAGAAGAAATATTCTGTCCTATTTTACAATTTTCCCAGGATAATTCTGAAATAATATCTCCCAATTATGTTTTCTATATGATTTGTTTTTCTAATGAAATATTTCATATTTTCTTCTATTAAAAATCATTGCCTTCCATCTGAGAGTACTGTATATTGGTTGCAAGGCAGAAAAGCTATAATGACCAAGCAATCAGTTTTTTTTTTTACTTGTCCAGGGTCACACAGCTAGGAGAAATTTCCTTCTATTTTTTTCATTCTTTTTTTTTAAACCCTTGTACTTCGGTGTATTGTCTCATAGGTGGAAGATTGGTAAGGGTGGGCAATGGGGGTCAAGTGACTTGTCCAGGGTCACACAGCTGGGAAGTGGCTGAGGCCAGGTTTGAACCTAGGACCTCCTGTCTCTAGGCCTGACTCTCACTCCACTGAGCTACCCAGCTGCCCTTTTTCATTCTTTTAACTCTATTTACTTATTTGGTGCATTTAATTAATGCATTAGCTTCTACTTGCCCTTTTCAAAATTTTTTAGAATTATTTTCTTCAGTGAATTTCTGTGTCTCTTTTTAATTTGGCTGATTTTTTCTTTTTTAAGAAGTTTTTTTCTTCAGTGAATTTTTACCTTATTTTCCTATTGACTTGTTCTTTAATTTAAGGAGCTGTTACCTTCTTGGCCCCCATTAATGTCATTATGTGTGTGCACTCCAGACAGGTGTCTTCCCCAGTGTTATAGTCTTTTCTTATGATTCTGCCATATTTTTCTTAGGATAGAAACATGTGTCATCCCTATTATTTTTAGATATGCTGCTCCATGATTTTATTTAAGGAGTTATTTTAAAAATATTTGGAGGGGAATATTGGGGGGCTTCATCTGGCTTGTTGCCTCCAATCTGCTAGTTTGCCTCTGATCAGTCCAGTTTATCACCCAATTTCAAAGTTATTAATTTGGACCTTTAAGGTTCAGCTGTTTCTACGCAAGTTCCTAAGTATATTTCAGAGGATCATGAATTTTAAAATAGGAAGGGACTTAAGGGGTCATCTAATACAGAGCACTCATTGTCCAGATGAGGAAATTGGGACTGAGATTAAAATATAACTCCAGATGTCTGAGCAAGTTCTCTTTCTGATATAGCTACAACCAATACTTTTCATTCATTTCCCTCCCCCTTCTTCTATTCCCTACCTTTAATGAAATTTCTAATTCTATTTTATTTCATGACATGGTGAACCACTGAACATATTAACTGGCGAATCAATCACATCAAACCACATCTAACATGATTCATGTTATATTACTGAGAGACTTAAAGGGCTTCTGGAAAGAACAACACTAAATGAAGCAAGATCTAGCTTTTAAATTTATCATGAGATAAGTCTCTTCCAATCTCTTGGATTCTCAAGTGTTTTCTAGTCATCATGGTTATGAGATGTAATATAGACAAATTGAATAATTTAAAGATTAACAGTTGTTAAATACCTAGGCACCTTCTTATTTACTTATTTCCTTATATTTCTTGAATTTCAATCCTAGACCTCAGCATATTACATTGAGTTTTATTTTTCTACTTCTGACTGAACTTTTAAAAAATTTTTTTGTCTATCTTTTTATCTCATTTTAGTAATTTGCATGATGGATTTATAATGCTATTGAATGTACTTTTCTGTCTCTAGGAAAACTGAAATAGGCAATGTTATGATAATAGACATGTTTGCCCCATTAGTTCTTGCAATACTATATCCATCATAAGTCCATAAGTCATAAAGATAGCAAAGCAGTAAAATAGTTCCCATAGAACTTTGGGTCTAGGTAAAGGAAATAAAACAAAAGCTTTTGACAGATAAAACTATGCTAAAAAGTCATTAACAATAAGGTATAAATAGAAAAGTGGATGGTTTACATGAAACTAGGAAGAAGAAGAAAACATTTAACTCTCTAGCTTTTCTTAATATGAGAAGTATGAAAAGAAATGTATGAAAGTATGAAAAGAAAACTATTCATATATATTTATTATTTTATTAAAATAATCCCTGTTTATTTTTACTTCTAATATATGTCTCTTAAAGTTATTAATGTAAATACTATCAGAGTTCAGCTAATTTTTTCATACTCAAATCTTTTTGTAGTATTCTGTTTGTATATATCATGGGTTTTCAAATTTATGTCTGAAAGTATTTGTATGATTGTGTATTTGCATATGTATATTTATATGTATATGTTTTTGTACATACACATATACATATATCATACATGTCTATACTATTTATTAGAGCCTAGAGATTTTAACTTGGAATTATAAATTGCCAGTGGAAACATTATACAACATTTAATACCCTATTCCCATACCTTTTCAAAAGCAATCCCTCCACATCTAGAATGCACTCTATCCAAATCCTACTTTTTAAAATGTTATCTTTTTCTTGCCTTATTATATACAATTTAAATTTCATTGATATATTCTGTTTTTATACTATTAACATTTCTAGATTATTCCACTCACCCAAAGAAAGTTCTTATAACAAAGTCAAACAATTAAGACAATACTAACAATTCAATTATCCTATCTGAAAATGTATACCATATTTTTTCTGCAGCTCCATCAACCTCTTTATTATTAAAGTTTTAATGAACATAAATTTATTTTCTCCCTTTTACTTCTCACTGTATTAAAAAAAGAGCAAGTGAAAAACAAATTGCTTTTAACAAATATAATTAAATTAAATAAAACAAATTCCTTCAATAGGTATATATCAAAAATATATGTCTCATTTTACACTCTGATTCTCTTGTATCTCTGAACTGAATAGCATATTTCATTATAAGTCCTCTGTAATCATGAATGATTTATTGATCAACATTCTTATAACTTTACAAGTTTTTTTGTGTGTTTATAGCACTGTTTTTATTGTATAAATTCTCCTTCTATTTCTGGTCATTTCATTCTTTATCATCTTCCAAAAGTTGTCAGTTATGTGTTTTTCATAAAAATGATATGACAGTATTGACTATACTTTTGGTTCTACTGACTTTCTTCTGTATCAGTTGTTAACATTTCTTGAATCTTTGAGTCATTTATTTCCTTATTTGTTATAAAACATTACTTTTCCATCAAATACCTAAACTGCTTATTGAATCATTTTTCATCTGATGAATAATGTTTTCCTTTCCAGTAGTGGTTTTATTTTGCCAAAAAAAAGACGTACTATAAATATTTTGTACATATATAGTCTTTTCCTATTTGTTTGATCTCTTTTGTTTATAAGCTTAGCATGTAGAATAACTAGATCAAAGGGCATACTGCCTTATTTAAAACCATTTCTATGAGAAGCCTTTCTCTGTCCCTCTAGTTGTTAGCAATAGTCCCCCTCTCAAATTTCTTTCTAATATTTACTCATATTTTGTATTTTTTCATATCACGTATTTAATTTTGAGCAACACACCTCAGGAAAGACATTTTGGAATAAATTGGAGAACATTCAGAAAAAAGTGTCACACATATTAAAGTGAAAAGACTACAGAGGAGCTTATTCTGAAGAAGAAAAGGCTTTGAGACACCATAACAATTGTTTTCAAGTATCAAGAAACTCCTATGTGGAAGAGAGATTAGACTTATACTTAGATGTAAAGGGTGGAATATATAACAATGAATAGAAATAAAAGATAAGGATATTTAGTCTTGATGTAAGAAAATATTTCCTCCCAATTAGACCTGCAGGAGAGTGGAATATGCTTTCTCTAGAGGCTGTAGGAACCCTCCATGAATGCTTTCAAGGGACTCATTCATTATGAATATGGTAGAGGTAATTCATGTTTAGGGAATACAGGAAAGTCTGGATGGCCCCTCCAGTCCCTTCAAGTTCTGAGATTAGTATTCATTATCTTGGAAAACCAGAAATAAATAAGTATTATGTTCCTTTTCTGTCAGTTATTTTTCAATTATTTCTCAAATTAACAAATATATTTATCGGATATGTTCGATAATAGAGACATAAATTATATTAAAAAGCACACATTAAAAGCAAAATATATTTTTCAGCAGACTTTAAATAGACTAAATATATACAAAAACTTGCAATGACAAGCATATTTTAATAGGAAAATACTTTTAAAACCTCTTTATTTCTCACTTGCCACATACTAAATCAGTTCTTTTTACTCTAAAAAATGTGCTAATTAATTCCAGGAAGGTGTTGAAATAGCCATTTCTGATATGACTATTTCTAATGGCAGAAAACATGAGAAATAAGACTGAACTCTTTATTGGTTAGGATGGAAGAAGTTTTAATGTCTAATATTTAAATAATTTAATCTACCACATATATGTACATATATATGTGTGGGTGTAGAGATATATAAAATCAGGCCCATCCAATCTTTCTCATTAGTGACTTATATCTGAAGTAGGTGGGGAAGAGGAGTGTATGTGTGTGTGTGTGGGGGGGGATTTCTAAGTGGTGGACAGAGATAGGCAGAGAGGCAAAAGGATATAGGAAAAGAAGAGAAGAAATGGGGAATGGGTTAGAGAGGTTAATTGGGTATTTGAAAAAGGAGGAAATCAAGCATAATGACATTCTTCCTTTAGGCTTTGATGCTTCATTAAGATATGTCAAGTTTTAAGTATGGGAGAATATGTAAGTCTTTGTCACTGCCATCACCATCACTGTTAATAACAAAAAAACAATTCCTGTCCTCAAGGATTTGCATCCATATACTAGCTGTATGTGCCATACTTTACCTCAATTTGCTTTACTTTCCACATCTGTTAACATGGGAATGAATATCTACACACACTTCAATTATGATAATAAAAAGAAATAATTGGAAAGTTCTTAGCACAATGCCTGGGACATAGTTATCAAAATATTATTTATCTATTTTAGTTATTATTCCTATGGGGTGGGGTAAGAGAGATAATACAAAACACAAACAAGTAAATATATACAAGGTTTTTATAAAATAGTTTGAAGAGGTAAACAGATATAATATGGAATTGGAGGTATTCCAAAAGCAGGAATAGTGAATGCTTTTTAAGGAATCTAGGGGGCCTAAGAGGAAGAGACAAGGGATAAAGGAAATTCTAGTCATGGAGAAACCATTTGGTCAGAGAGGAAGAGAATGGGATCCCCTGTATGAGGATTCATGTAGCAAGCTGGTTTGAGAGGAATGAAGGACAAAACAGGAAGTAGGATAATGAGAGGCAGTTAATGTAGTGGGAAGAGATCGCTGTATTTGGAGTCAAGACTTAATTTCAGATTCCACCTCAGACATTTATTAGGTAACGATTTTTAACATTTTTGAGGTTCAGGTTCTCCATCTGTAAAACAGGGATGAGCAAATAAGGAGGATTGATCTTAAACATTTTGGGAAAGTTTAAATGAGATGACACATCAAAATACTTTTGAGATCTAGAGCACTACATAAATGTCAATTATTATTACAATGAAAGGAACAAATGGACAAAAGATTGTCAGATGAAAAGGAGAAGGCACAAAGTTTCCAATGAAATTATTCAGTTATGGAAAATGTGCCTTATCACAGAAGTGATATAGTAAGAAAATACAAACCCTTTCAGCTCTAGCAATCAGACAAAGGGCTATGAAACTGGTAGAGATGGGAAGGAAACAAGCCCTTTGAACACTGAGAGAGAGAGAGAGAATGTGCATTAGTACAGGTGTTCTTTATAATTATGAAACCATGGGAAACCTTCACAGGGTTCCATTTATCTTCATCATATCCGAGGGTGATGAACCAGTAGCAATTTAGCACCTGCTATAGCAATTTGGCACTTTTGGTATTTACCAAAGAGTTTGGTCTTGAAGACTGAAGGTATTTTTGTGTTCTTTTCTGAATGCAATGGAGTTGCCTAAAACATGTCAAATACAAATGTGTTTAATAAAAAATCCCATTTATGAGAATTTTAGCATAGAGCTATAAGTAAGTTTTAGTAAATAAAATCTTCAACAAAGAGTCAATTTGGTTTTCATTTGACAAATGTATTTTCTCTCTTGGAGAATGTTTTTTTGTAATCCTTACTTGGCAACATAATTCAAAATGTTCACAAAAAACAAAGCACTTTGAGTACAATCTTCCATTCTGTATATAATTGGATTTCCAGCTGTTAATGGCTCTTGGCAGAAGATGGGCTAGTGGAGCTAATAATGGCTGCCACTTCCATACCTTAAAATAGCACCAGGCTGCTAGCAAATAAATGATAGTCCAAATTCGTAAAGCAAGAAAAGAAGTAAAATACTCATCTCATTGGGATATTGTCTAGAATATCCATGGTGATCTCAGCAGCTCTCATCACTTAATTTTCCACTTCTATGCTAATGACTCATATCTATATAGTCTGCTTCAAGCTCACTGCTAACCTCCAATGTAGCATCTCCAACTGTCTTTCAGATACCTCAAACCAGATGAGACACCTGAAATTTAACATGTCCAAAATGGAATTCATTATCTTTCCTCCTAAACCTTGCCTCCCCACCATTGCCACCTTCTTTGTGACTGTAGAGAGCAACATCATACTTCCATTCCCCCAGGATCCCAACCTAAGAGTCATCCTAGACTCTCTGCCACCCCTCATATCCAGTCTTTTGCAGATGTCTGCCAATTTTGCCTCTATAGCATCTCTGAAAATGCCCTCCTGTGTACACTGCTATTGATCTAGTGAAAGTACTCCTCAGTTCACGCCTTGATTTAAATAATAAACTCATGGTGTATCTGCCTGTCTCAAGACTGCCCTCGCTATAATCCATCCATCGTTTAACCATTAAAGTGATTTTCCTAAAACACTAGTCCAACCATATCACCCTCCTTCCTCAATAAATTGCATTGAATTCATATTGTCTTGAGCACCAAAGACAAAATGTTATATTTGGGATTCAAAGCATATCATAAATTTGCCTCTTCCTTCTTACACCTAACTTCCAAACATACAGAATTCTGGGGCTATACAGTAAGGAAGTTGTGTTCTGGAAAAGAAAATTTCCTAAAAATTCATGAGAGGAAAGCTCCTCAAGCTTCATAAATTTTCCCCAAAGCTGAATAAACTCATGGAATCAACTCTTAGAATTGCAAGGCATCTCATAGGTCATTTAGCCCAATCTCAATATTCCTAACAAATAATCATATGCCTCTACTGGAAATCATTCAGTGAGAGCAGACCAAATTCATTTTGAAGCAGGCTTTTGAATTTTGGAATAGTTCTAATTCATATAGCTTTCGAATATGCTAAATTGAAATATGCATTTCTTCAATTTACATCTTTTACTTCTAGATCAACCATCTGAAACCAAGAACCATAAGTTTAATATCTCTAAAAACAACCATTTAAATACTTCAATATTCTTTCATTGTTTCCCTTAAGTCAGAGTCTAATGATCCATGAACTTAGATGGGATAAATATATTTTCAATTTAATCTGATAATTTTCCTTTTTAATAATATGTATTTTATGTTAATAATTTAAAATACATCATTCTGAGAAAGAATCGGTGTGTTTCACCAGACTTTCAAAGGGATCCATAAAAAAGTTTAAATCTTCTCAATCAAAAGTCTTTCATATCCAGATTTAACTTACATTATTTCATCATCCAGTTCTATTAATATGGTCTCCTGTTCTCTTATCATTCAAGTTATAGTCTTCTGGATATTTTTCAGTTAGTTTATGTCATTCCAAAAATGAAGTTCAAAGAACTAAATAAAGTGACTGAAATGTGGTCCAATATGGGCATTGTGTAGTGGAACTATAACTTTTCATATTCTTATTTAATTTTTATCTCATCAAAGGAATTCAAATGTTTAAGGCAGAATCACTTTAACTTTGAACTGACAATACCAAGATTTGAGGAAATATATGACTAAGTGCCCTTTCCATCCTAAAGGTAAAGGGAAGTATCCCTCTCAGCAATATGGATCCCATAATACCTGCTTATGTAGAGGCTTCATGTCATAGTTTATGTGCTCTCACAATATGATTTCCAATAATTTCAGTATTTTCCTACATTTTTCAAAATGCTATCAAATGTTATCTGTATTATCTACCTTTGTATGAGTAATTCCTTCTAATTCTCAATGTCACCAAATTTAGAAAAAATGGGAAATCAAAGCGATCCATGAAAATGAATCTTGGAGTTTAGATATTTTTTCCTTAGTTAAGGGAACAAATTACACATCACCGTATGAAAGGTTCTTCATTTCCATATCTAAGTAAACATATGGGCCTTTGATAAATTACATTAAAAAAACATTTTAAAGAGTTAAATTTGTTCCCTCAGACTGAAAATTTTCAACCAATGGTAATATTTTTCAAATCAGAGATATTCTGTGTTGTAGTATTAATAACCTAGAAGAAACAATCTCCCTTTACTTATCCATGGCAATCATACAAGGACAATACCAGAGACAAGCTTTTAGACTTCTTTGTCTCAAGAACATCTTCATTGTTGTTCAGTCATTTCAGTCATTTTCAACTCTTCATGGACCTATTTGGGGTGTTTTGGGGCAAATATATTAAAGTGGTTTGCCATTTCCTCCTCTTGTTCATTTTACAAATTAGGAAACTAAGGCAAAAAAGACTAAGCAACTTGCCCAGAGTCACACACTAGTAAAGATCTGAGACTTGACTTGAACTCTGGAAGATGAGTCTTTCTGACTCCAGGTCCAGTATTCTATTCATTGCTCCATTTAGCTGTCCTATAGCACCTCTTAAATATACCTAGCAAGAACATCTTACATTCTTACAAATTATTTAATACACATATACATACCAAGAAATTTTTAGTGAGTTCTATCTATTTTAAAATTAAAGCATTTAAGTATTATTGTGAAAATTTTTGTTAATTTTGGTACCTGGAGAGGTCCATGGACCCGAGTCCTAAACTCTTCCCTAAAAACACTTTTGGAACCATTGAAATATAAGGACTTAAATCAACAGATCAAATATTTAAGTACCTTCAATATGTTCTAAACTGTTTACAATGACAAGGATTTGAAAGAATATTTATTCTTAACTAATTACTGGCTTTCCTCTAGGTCTCTTGGCATTACAAGAATATTAATGGAGTCTCATTTTCATCACATGACTTGACTTTTTTTCCCCTAATATAAGTATCTGATGACATCCTTTTTACTATTTCTCTTAAATAATTTTTGGTTAAGAATATTTTTCAGACTACTCTCGCCCTCTATTTGCCTCTCTATTCACCTTGATTGGCCCATTTATTCCTCTTCAACTAAGCAGTCATTCATTATTCCCAGCCATAATTTACCATCTTTTTCAGTAATATATTCTAAAATTTTGTTAGAAACTAAAATCGAAGCCACTGGTCTTTAAGATTAAGTCTCCATTCTCTACCTGTCCCTTATATATTTTGGAAAATATTTACCCTTCTCTGGTCCTGTGGAATCTTTCCTATTCTCTATGATCCTTCAAAAAATCTAGTGCTTCTTCTATTGCATCTGCTACCTTGAGATCTGGTTCCTCCTGCCCCGTGATTTACAATTAATAAGTATAGCTCGTGAATTTCATTACCTACAAACTGATCTTGAATTTCAAAATGATTTTAGTTCTTTTTTTCTCCTCTTTTCAATCCAAATACCATTATGTGATCAAAAATGAAACCATGAGTCAAAAGAGTCTTATTTTGTCACCATTTGGTTTGCATCTTCCAATTTATTCCCATGCCACACAGCTGTACATCCCCTTTTATCTTATTTTCTCAAACTCATTTTAAAAATCCATATTATTTCTAGGCTATAACTTTAATGATGACAGCTACTACACCATATCTAAACATTGTTACTCTCTCAATGTTTAGTATTTTGCAAAAAAAAAGTATTGTTTATAATTTCCAGAATGCAGGATTGAATGAAACTAAATAGCATATTTTGATATCTTTGGTTGCCCCCAAGGTATTTTATATGTGATCTGCTATTACTAAATGGGAAATGATATCTCTATATATAAAATCTTCCTTCTCAGTTTTCTAGGTCATTTTCTAATTATAATTGAATCCTCCTCCAATTTTTTGCTGATATTTTACAGTATTGTTTTCATTATTCTATGCATAAAAAATGAAATATTTGTACATTGAAACTTTCTGTTCACAAGAGAATTTGTTAAGATAATTTTTAATCAAGAAATTCTTAATAAAATCTCTGTTTAAAAACATTTTCTCAGTCATAGGTTTAGTTTTTTTCTTTACACAAGCTGTGTACCTGAAAAAGGAATTAAAAACAGAAGAGCCATAGCAATTATCAACAATAGTATACTCTTAAAGTAATTGTGTAACAACTCTTCCTGAGTATTAGAAGCAATCTCATCAGCTTAGAATTGTATAAGGATTATTAAAAAGAGTTTTATGATTCTTCAGGTAGGGAAGCATCTCAAAATGTGCAACACATACAACCTGTAAAATAGCTTCTTAAAACATTTTCATTTCCTTGCTTCTTAAGCTGAAATTCCCCTTATTTTGCCTCAATTTTGACCCAGTTTACTGGTATTGTTTGTAGGCTATTTTGCTCAATAGGAAACTTTTATGCTTCTCATAGCTATTACTTTGATATTCCAGTAATTCTCTGATCTTGATGTGACTATATACTTCAACCAAGTACATTGCAACTCCACCCCATTTGCTCATCCTTTCTGACATTATAAATGACCTTCCAATAATCTTCTGGTGGAAATCTACTCCATGTGCTGAGAATCTCATTATGGTTCTTTTGATATTTAATGGATTCCCTGAACATAGGTGCATTGTCCACAAGCTATCCTTCCTCCTTCTTCAGTCCACTTTTCCTTAGGCAACCCCCTGCTCCACCTCTCAAGCATCCAAAAACTCACCATGTTGATGCCAGATATAATGCATTCTTTTGACTTTAGATACATTGCCTCATAACTTCTGAACTGAAGCAATCCTTTAGATTTAGCATTCTTTGCAGCAAGAATTAAATGCCTGCAAACTCCATTGTTTGTTTCTAAATGAAATATACTTTCTTTTCCAATCGTTCATCTCTGATGAAAGACTTTTCTCCACTTTTTTCCATAATTCAAAAATTATGAAAAAATGGATAAAAGTGACTTTCCCATCTGATTGTCTCTTACTGTTGAATGTAATTAGTATTTATTGAAAAGGGCTTTGTGTGCATATCCAACTCAAAATCAGGCCCTGAAAATCTTAGACAAATCACTGAATTCAGCGTCTCACAACTATAAAAGGAAAGAAACAGGATACGTGATCTTTGAATTCTCTTTCAACCAGAAAGTCCTATGAATTTAGGTAGCAAATTAAGAGAATTTGTGAGCTTAAATAGACGTGTAATCCTTTAAAAATAATATGGATTCTTAGGGAAAATGTGCAATAGATTTTGAAATTTTCAAGTCATATGCAATCTTTTATAAGGAAGTCCATTTGTCATTTGGGGGCTGCTCAAATTTATATTAAGCCATAATATTTAGGATAATTATGTGATTTAGTATTAAAAATAACAATAGTGAAACTGATGCCTTAATCTATAACTGTAATGTAACATTGGTTATTTTACATATAAAGTGTGACTATAAGGTTAGGTAGATTGATTTCTTAAAAAAAACAAACAAATATGGCAGAACTCTTAGATCTGGTTGATTTACTTTGAGAATCCCTATGTGGGGTTATTATTCGAAGGTTACATTTTTATTTTAAATTTCCACCGTCACAATAAATCTTTATTTTTTTACTGTAGAATTAATTTCTAGAGCAACTAATTGTTATTTGGAGACAAGACTTTTGAATAAATTATAGGATCACATTAGTGAGTTATTTGGGGAAAAATAACAGAAATTTCTTCTTAATATGAAGAAAATTTCAATTATTTCATATATATATTTATATATATAAAAACACTACATATAAAATGTAGCATATTGTCAGATACATATGTATATATATATAAATAATTTTAATTTTCATCTCTATGCAAATGAATTCCAGATTCTTGTGAGCTTAAGTTCTTTTTTTTTTAATTTTCAAAAATAGTTACTTTATGAAAAACAAAGAATCAAAGTATAGCCCTGTAACTATGGAAACCTAGGGATCAAGAGTCAATAGAAGAAGTTAAGAGGCTGACTAAGGAATAACTGATAAAGCAGGGGCCAGATCTGACACTGAGCTTAAGTTCTGCATCACCAGATGACTATTAGAGATTTCTTACTAGCTATACAAGAAGTATCTCAAATTTAACATGTCCAGAAGAAAGCTCAATATCCCTTCTCCATACCATCCCAACCCTCTTTTAGACCTTACTATCTTTATGACACTCCAATCCCCAAATTTTCAACCAAATAATTGTGTTCAACCTCCCATTTTCCTCTATACCATATACCTAGGTTGCCAATTTTGTTAGATTCTACTAACACATTTCTTGAATCGATCCCTCTCTTGCCCTCATACTCACTTTTAAAGTGTATTATTTTTAAAACCCTAAAATAACATACACATAACATATAAAGACATAAACAGAAGCATATACACATGCACCTACATTGTGATATGTCTGTGTGTTTTGTGTTTTGAATTAGAGTTGGAAACTAAAGAAAGAGATGGCTTTGATGATCATTTGACATCCCTTCCAGTTCTAATGGTAGGATCTCATGTTTGCTAAGATTTGCTTAGAGAATTGGTACAAATTGAATCAACATTGGACTTGGCTTACTTTCCTTTTCAACACACTGTTCTTATTTAGTTCTGCCAGAAGTAGAAAAGTCTCATTTATGACACATTGCCATGAATTCAAAGTGAAATGCCTAGAGTCAATATTATTAAATGTTTTGCAAGAAGAGTTAATTTTTCAATATTTGAAAATATGCAAAACATTTGTTTTCTTTTATATGATTTATTATAAACAATATAAAACATCAATAAGTCAACTGAATGTGCTTTGTGAATATTTACATTTACATAAATGGATTTTAAATGCATAAAAATTAGTTTTTTTCATTTCCACTGGTCTCCATAATGAATTTTTGCTCATTCATTCCCAGTCACTTTTCCTCTTATTTGCTTATATAATTAGTTTGTAATCTCTTCTTCTGTTTCTATTTTTCCCAAGAAAATATTCCAAAGTTCTTTCCTTTATTATTATTTATATACCTCAATATTGACACTTTATTGTGTTATATGCATTATTCTATTAACACCATAAAATTTATGTAGTAATTTCCCTACTAAAGATATTAGTAGATTTTTGTTTCAATTATAGGTAGTGCTGTCTTAAAAACATTTGTTCATATTCTATGATAGAATTTTCAGGACATACTCCCAACAATAAAACTATTAATTAACATTATTATTATTATCATGTTATATTGCAAATAGCAAGATTATACACTAAAAAAAAAGATTCTACAATTTTGCAATTTTGAAGCAATGGATTAGTATACCTGTTTCATCACAGTTCCATTAGTCTAACACCTATTTTCCCCAGACTGATAAATGCAAGGCAACATATTTCAATGTATTTTAATTTATGAGTCTTTAATTAGTAGTGAGAGTATTTTTCCCCAGGAATTGTAGAGCATTTGTGTTTCCTCTTTTGAAAAGTATGCTAATATTCTTTCAAAATTTATTCATCTTAGGATTTGAGATATTATTTTGCAAATTTTTATTTCCTCACATGTTTATCTGTCAAATTTGTATCTGGGATGATCAAAATGCATATTTTCACAATCTGTTATTTTTATTTTGATTGATGTTTTCCTTTTTGCCACTGAAATTTATTTTCAAGCCCATCTATATTGTCCCTAATCATGCCTTCTGTTTATAGAATACAAACTGAGACATTTTCCCTCCAAAATTATGATAAATGCATTTTTCTATTTTCTTTAATTTTTTAATATAAACAGTTTCTATCAATAATATATTTTTATTTACATTAAAGCAAAAAGAGCATTACAGGGTTTTTATGCAATAGAAAGATGTTTTATCTCATAATGAGTTAAACTATGTATGACAATCCAATATATTCCAAAATGTTTCCTATCATTCAGATACATGTTGAATGGTGTTTTTAAATTATTTCTAGATTTTCACAATAACATTCATACTCTATACTATATTCCTGATGATGGTGGTAGTCATGGTAGGGATGTTAATAAAAAATTAGAGACAACAGTTTTTTTTTTAAATCTTGCTCTTCCTCAAGGTCACTGTCCTTTTCTCTCCTTCCATGTCAATGTTGACTGCTTTTAGTAGGAGAAGAGTGATCATGTGGACTCTTGCACGTGATAGAATGCAAGCATATGATATATGAAAAACAGAAAAAACAAGTAAAGTTTAAGAAATGTTCTTTCCTTGTCTGTGTTCTTATAGGTGAGTAAAGCAGTAGAAGACAGTAATTTTTTGACTTACATTTTATTATTTTAGAACGTGAAGCAAGGGGAAGCATCATATTTATTCAGCTTCTCTATGAGAATGGATATGTATATGTTCTTCTTTCCCCCAACTAGCAGACATTGATTGAACTAGAATTCTCTGTCTTTGCTTGGACTATGTTTCACTTTCCTCTCAAAGCCCATAAAGTGAGGAATTTGGAGTCAGGAAACTATGAATTAAAATCTTCCCTCAGAGATTTAGGGCCATATTTAATTGACCCCAGAGCATATACCTGAGCCTATCATAGCCTTAATTTGTTCTTTTGCAAAAGTAAGGTGGTTGAACTTGATAGCTTTTAATATTCATTTCAGCTGTGAATCCATGATGCTTTTCTGTCCATTCCTCTCTTTTCTCTTCTTTCCTCTTTCTCTTTTAGTTAGTCATAGCTAAGTCTAGGAGAGATAATTCATGATTATCTTACTTTCAAAATCTTTCTTAAATTTTTATGACAATTGTTTAAAATTAAAATTGCAACTTTGTCTCTTTGTTTCTATTTTTCTGTCTGTTCATCTCTCTCAGTATCTCCCTATGTCTCCATGTATTTCCTTCTGTCTCTGACTTGTCTCTCTCTTTCCTTCCTTTACCCTCTCATCAACACCACAATTGAAATTTGCCTCAAAAATTCCAGAAAAGACAAAACTAACCTTTTAAAAATACAGATTAGGTGTTGCTATCTTTTGCATTAAAAGATAATTGAGGATCACAAATAATAAAGAAAAACAAACAAAACTATTTGGTGCCAATTAAAAAACAAAAACAGGTCAATGGAAAAGATAAAATAATGAACAAGCAGAAATCATTGAATCATTTAACAAAGTGTTCACTGAATTCCAAAACATAAAATATCTAGATAAGAACCACTTATTTGATAAGAATTTAATTGGGGGAAATCAAGCAAAAATTATTTTAAATCAAAACCTTATACAATATTCCACAATAAAATCAAAATGCATATATGACCTGAATATTAGAGATCAAACAATGAAGAAAAACTAGCCAGTCAATCAACATTATTCAAGCTTAATATCTGTCAGGTATTATATTAAATTGTGCATATATGTATATATATATATATATTCCTATCTCTAGAGGCATTTATAAACTAAAGAGGGAAAACCACATATAAAAGGAAGCTGAGAGTGGGGAGGGAAGTATGTGGTGAAATGAATAATGGTGAAATCTAAAGGAATGAAGCTGGAAGGAAAAAAGAGAAATAGATCAGATATCAAAACTATGGGTAGGTATTGACTTCCACTGAGGATAGTATTGTCCTGCTGGGATACACTATCCTTGTAGACAATGAAAAACTTTTTATACCTTGGTTATTCTACCTTAAAAATTAATAAAGACCTAAGCATTTGTATATAATAAGAGATAGAACTCAGATGGAGTGGTAAATTAGTGATTAGTATTGCAAGGGAAAGGGGGAAATATAATGTAAATGTAAATGGTAACAGTGAAAGTTTAATCTTGGCAAGTTAAAAAAAACAAACTAAAACAAAAACTTCATTCTCAAAAACTGGAAATTTAGGGGAGAGAAGATGGGATGTCACATTAAATAATCTGAATTATCTCAGAAAAAGTAAGAAGTGAAATAATCTATTTAAAGTGAAGGCAATCTGTTTTTAAAAAAATGTTTAAAATGGGCCCTAGAGAGTGGTAGTCAATGAGATTATGTGGAAATGTACACATTTTGAAACAGGAGAAGTGAGATGGTGATGGTGGAAGAAAACTAATATGGGATTAGGAAGTACAGAATAGATGTGTCCTTTGTTCTTTTCATGTGAAAACAGCAGGCAAAGGTAAAATATCCTTGGGAACAGTGTGAAGGACATCTCATTATCTTGGAAAAAGCAGGTGTCATTTTTGGTAAGGAAGTAGAAGGAGAAATGGAGAATATTCAGGATAAAGATGTTTTCAAAAAATTCAAGGGAAAAGGTGTATAGCTAAGGCACATCACTAGAGGCAATATCTCTCCTGAACTTTGTTACTGCATCCAAAACTATGTTCTAGGCAATTCTGCCTTATACTACCATCAATTGAAACTTAACAATCTTCAAACTAAACTTAATACCTCCTTCTCTGAATGGGCAGTTTGTCTAAAAGTCCTTGTTTTTGTAGTCTCTGGACAAAGATTGTGAACTTTTTGCCACCTTTAACTCTTTTTACTTCACTCATCCCCCTCATAACCTAGTAGCTGCCAAACTATCTTAAGCAATGTTATTTTCTTCTTCAACTAACACATTTGTACCTTTAACATCTCTCTTCATAATTACCTCCTAAAATGGGTCTATTTCCTCCTTTTCTATCCATCCCTTACAAGCTGGTAAAATCTTCCCCAGGTACAAAGATGATCATACTTCTTGTTTGCTCAAATATTTACGATTCCATAATTTCCTCAGATAAAATAAAAGCTTTCTAATCTATATCTATATTTCTAATCTAATTAATGAGCTCTCCATAATCAGGCTTCATTCTGTCTAGATCATTATTTCATATTACTTTTACAGACTTTTCAATCTAGATCATAGAACTAGATATTCCCCAGACTTCAAATGCATTTTCTACCTCTATACATTCCCACTAAACAAACTCTAAGGGCATGATTGTACTTTCTCCTCATCTCTACATTTCAGGAGTCTTAAGGGTCAGCTCAGGTTTCACTACCTCTATAAATTCTTATAAGATTCCCCAAATCGACCTCCTCCCATGAACTTTGCCTTGATTTTTCATAACCTTCTTCCATGTCAGAAAGTCCTTTGCCCCTAAAATATTCCCAAAATATTTGACCTGAACAATCCTTTACCCTTCTCTTTGTATAGTATCCATTAGTATTTACATGTCAAGTAGCATTTCAACTTCATGAGAGCAATCATGTCTTTTTTCTTATATTCACAAAACCTAGCACAGTGACTTGCCTGATAAATACTTATAGAAAAGCATTTCAGACTTAAGACCACTTTGTCTGGATTTACTCTTGCTCACATTGCTCTCTCTCTCTCTGTCTCTCTCTCTCTGTCTCTCTCTCTCTGTCTCTCTCTCTCTGTCTCTCTCTCTCTCTGTCTCTCTCTGTCTCTCTGTCTGTCTCTGTCTCTGTCTCTCTGTCTCTGTCTCTGTCTCTCTGTCTCTGTCTCTGTCTCTCT
>NC_058130.1:103494149-103546586 GCF_016433145.1 Gracilinanus agilis
CTTTCTTTCTTTCTTTCTTTCTTTCTTTCTTTCTTTCTTTCTTTCTTTCTTTCTTTCTTTCTTCTCCTTCCTTTCTTCCTTCCTTCCTTCCTCCCTCCCTTCATTCCTCCCTTCTTTCTTTCCTTCCTTCCTTTCTTCCTTTTTATTTCCTCCTTGTATCTCACTAATTCGCATACCTCTGATCCTCTAGTAGCCTGTATCTCAAAGGCAAGGACTCTGATTCTGCATTTTTGTATACTTTGCACTGAATATTACTTAGTAAATGTTTGTTTTGTTTTATTGAAATAATTAAATTGGGTAAAGGTTTAGAACGTAAGCACTTATTTTAACCAAATTTATTCATTCTATACTATGTTAGAGTGTAGTGATAGCCATTCTTGATTTGCATTTTGAAATGGTCTATATAGTGTACTTATCTGAAATTTCTTATTTTAATGGCCATATCCCCAATGTAAAAGGACCATCTACAATGCAATTCTTAATGCCAACTTACATCATTTCTGGGTTTTTGTCTATTAAGGAATCTATCAGTTCCACATTCAGAAGCTAGGTACCTTGGGAGACTAAGAAAATGGTTACATAAAGATCTTTAACTGAGCTTTTATCCAGCCCTTGTGGATTTTCTTCAAGGGCATTTAGAGTATTTGCAATATTTGTGAGTAATGTTCTATTCATCATCGGTTGATTACAGGGAAGGCATTAAAGGGGAAAGAATCCATTTGTTTCACACATTCCCAAGACAGCTTAAGCATCCATATTTAGTGTCCAAAATCATTTTAAGAAATATTCCTTTTCTGAGGCCATGAACACCAAAGTGGGATGAAAATTATCATTACATACAGAAAGCAGCTCAAGGGAAACCTGAAACAAGGCATCCCACAAGTTCCTTGGCAGAGGTCACTGAGTACAAAACATTCTTCAGAATGTGAACAGGTATCTGGAATCTATCCCAGCAAACACAGATGATAAGTAATAGTACTAAACATATAAAAATGGGAATTGACCATACATATTTCCTACATGACCAACTTTCCAAGTACAACTTTTTACTCTTAGATATAATTTTCTAGTATGTCACTTTTCATTATCCTCTTCTTAATCATTTACATCTAACAGGTCCTTGAATGTGAGATTAAAAGTCACATGACTTAGGTTATGTAAAACTTACTAAGAGATACTATTTCCTGAGACCATATTCCTTGCCACTCTTTGGTCATGGATCATGAATCATTAGACTTTATTAAGGTGTTTTATTAAACTGTTAGCTATTGGTATAAGGTTTGAATACTATGGTTGTGTGCCCATGAAAACCATCTTAAATTAATTGACTGTTTTATTAGAGCAACAAGCCAATTTCTGCCAAATATTTGTGTTTTTTACATATCTGATCAATTTGTGTTTTTGACTTTATAACTGTTTAAGTATAACCTTGAAGAGGACTATTGAGGTGAAAAAGCTTATAACACAGAGTTGTTCTTGAACCACCTATTTTTATATGTACTTCCCTTCCACTCCACTCTCTAACTAGAAAGGCACTTTCAAGGTTAGCAGCAACTCAGATTCACAACTCAGAAAGTCTCACAAGTGTGTTTACTTCTATCAGGCAGTTAGTTGACAAATTGGCTCAAATTTGATTAAACCACAGAAAAAAAATTTTTAATGACATGGAAAAATTATCTCATTCTTAACCACTCTAAAACATAAGACTCATTCTATTGTACCATGAGTGAAGGAAAGTCATACTACTAACAGGGAAAGGAGAACACAAATATGATCAATCAATCAATACACATGTAAATTTAATAAAACAGACATGCATAAATATTTAATATATTCCAGACACTGTATCCATCAAATATGTTCAGTTAGGAGAGGAAATATAGAGTAGTGGAAAAAAAACAGGCATTGGCATAAGGTAGACATGAATTCAAATTCTGCCTTTAACATAGATTAATTTTTTAATCTTAAAAAATGATTTTACTTGTCAGATACCTCAAGCAAACATCTAAGATTGTAAATTAGAAAAGAGGTAGAAACCAGTAGGTGGAGTTTCTCACCAATGAGATCCTTATACTGATAACACAAGTGCATACTATTCCCCCACTATCACCAAAAATCATCTATTTTAGTGAGGAAGATGATAAAGCATTTAATCCCAGATTATCTATTCTGCTATTAACCTAAAGCACTGAGTTCTTTTTTAGATTAGATTCTTGGAGAAATAAATGTTGCTTCTAGTCATTCTTTGCTACTCTGTAAAATCGGCTATATTTCATAGAATGAGAACCACAAGTTCAAATTTGTCTTTTACATTGTTTGTTACATATTTGTTGCAGGTAATTTCAGGGATTTAAAAAATGAATTTTATTATGCTTTAAGAACATAATATTTTCTCAAATAGATAACGGAAGAAAGGGATAGTGAGAAAAGGCCTTAAATCCACTTGATAAGTTTTTTTTTTGAGCAATAAGTTGTAGGACTATTAAATAAGAATCTACCCAAAAGCTCATGGATCCAGGTAGCATATTTTTTTATTTTTTTCCTAGTAACACATTATAACATATTTCCTAATTACACATAGAAATAATTTTAATATTTGTCTTCAAAAAAAATCGTGATCCAAATTCTCTCCTTCCCTCTTTCCCATTTACCTTCCTCAAGATTATAAGTAATATGTTATAGGTTATAATACATGAAATATCCTGCAACATATTTCTATAACCATCATATTGTGACAAAGGATACATATTGCACATATAAGAAAAAATTCATGACAAATGTAAAGTGAAAAATAGAATTTTTCTATCTGCATCCAGATTTCATCAGTTTCTTATAATTGACAAAAATGACACTATTTTTCAACACTGTAATCTTGGATCTTTGCATTACTCAGTATAGTTGTTTTTCACAGTTGATCATCCTATAATATTTCTATTATTGTGTACATTGTTCTGGTTCTTCTCACTTCACTTTGCATCAATTCACAAGAGTCTTCCCCACATATTTCTGAAATTGTCCTGTTTGTAATTTCTTATGGCACAATAGTAATCCATTACAATCATATACCACAATTTGTTTAGCCGTCCCCCAACTGATAGGCATCTTCTCAGTTTCCAATTCTTTCCACTACAAAAATATCTACTATAAATATATATTTTTTCCATATATAGGTCCTTTACCCCTTTCTTTGATCTCTTTGGTATATAGAACTAAGGGTAATTGCGAAGAGCAATTCACTTGGTTGGGTCTCTGGAGGTGGGATGGCATGGCAAAGAATGGAGTGAAAACGAACCAGAGTGCAAGTAAAATTGCAGAGGCTGTTCCTTCTAGTGTCATCTGCTGATTTTCATTTTTTTACCCTTTTTTCTTTATGATCTCATACAGGTTTTGGTTTTCCCATACTTTCTAAATCACATATTAACTTTTGAAACATCACAAGATTGGCATTTACTAATTATCTTACTGTGGTTAAACAAAGAAGCAAGCTTGTCAAGAATTATTCATTATGGCTTGGCTTAGTTGGAACTTATTCTTTTCAGCCATCCGTAAGGTACAAGTACATCAGTTCCTAGCTAAGCATAATAGTTAATTATATTTTAACTAATTATATCATGTATATAGTTACGTTACACTATTCATTCCCATCATAAATCAAGGAGATAGTTATGGTAGTTGATTATATCCAATAAGATACAATAATATCAATCTGGTCCAAATTTTGTTCCCATGCTGTTCTTTCTGCTATAAAGTTAATAAAAATGCAGTTCTAGTAGGGTGATTCTGTGCTAATTTGTCATTGCCTTAATTTCCTTGTGTTTCACGGTTTCTTTGGTCTGTAGGAGTTTGGGAACAAACCCAGGCCAGGTATTTTCTTGCTGGGACTTTAGAAACTTGCATTAATTCACTAACTGCTGGTTTTTTGCTGGGCTGATACTTAGGGGAAATGTCTATACTCTAGGGGGTTGTACAGGGGTTTATTTTGGGAGTGTGGGTAGTCTATGGCTGTGATTGTTCTTGCCATGAACCTGTATTGTTTTTCTGTGTCTCCTTTGAGCTGGATAAGGATATTAATTGCAATAATTTCAAGGCAAGTGAATGTCACTGTAAAAAGAATCACATAGGGTAAACTGAGTGTGGAATTTCCATCCTCCTGACAACCTGCCGTGCTGGATTGTCAGAGCTTGTGAGTAGCTGTGCTTCCGGCAAGTAATATTGCTGGATTTAAGGGTATGAAAAGTTTTATAGACCTTTGGATATGGTTCCAAAATGCTCTTCAGAATGGCTAGGTGATTATCAAAAAGTATATCTACCTGTTGTTGGGAAAATATGAATAAAAATAAGTTCCACTACACCAACAGCATATTAATGTTATAATTTTTTCACATGCTTTTCAATGTTTATCATTTTCAATTTTTTTCCTATTAGTGAATGTAAAAATGTGAGGTGGTGCCTCAGATTTTTAGTTCATATTTCTCTAATCAGTAGTAATTTGGAGCTTTTTTTTCATATGATTATAAAGAATTTTGATTCCTTCTTCTGAGAACTGCATGTTATTATTATCCTTTGATACTTTATTAATTGCGGAATGACTCCTTTTATGAATTTTATTCAGTTCATTATGTATTGGAGAAATGAGACATTTGTTAGAAACACTCACTAATAATTTTCCCAGTATTTTTTCTCTTTTAATATTAGCTTCATTGGTTTTGTTTGTGTAAAATCTTTTTAATTTAATGTATTCAAAATTATGCATTTACATTTAATAATGTTCTCAATGTTTTATTTGGTCATATTTTTCCTTATATGTAGTTGTGAGAGGTAAACTATTGTTAATTGTTTTGATTAGTTTTTGATTGATCATCTGCAAAGGAACATATACAATAAAAATCATGAAGAAAATAAAATGAAAATCAGTATACTTCAATCTACATTCAGATTCATTATTTCCCTTTATTGTGGTGTATAACTATTTCCGTCATGAGTCCTTTGGAGTTGTCCTGGATCCTTGCATTGCTGAGAATAGGTAAATCATTCACTGTTGACCATCATACATTATTGTTGGTACTATGTACAATATCTTTCTGGTTCTGCACATGGGTTTGATGCGGACATGATTTGGGAAGTAAACTCTAAATGATCACCCTAATACAACTATCAATAATATGGAAATAGGTCTTGATCAATGACACATGAAGAAACCAGTGGAAATATGTGTTTGCTACAGGGGGGAGGGACTTGGGGAGGGAGAGAGGAAGTACATTAATCACGTAACCATGGAAAATTTTTTCAAAAACTATATTTTCCTGGTTCTGCTTATTTTATTTTGCATTAGTTCATTTATATCTTTCTTGATTATTGGTGATTTTTCTCTTTGTCATTTCTTCTTACACAATAATATTCCATTACGATCATATAACAAAATTTGTTCTGCCAATCCTCCATTAATGAACATACCCCGCTTTTCCAATTCCTTGCCACAACAAAAAGAGATGCTATAAATTTATTTGCACAAAGAGGTCCTTTCCCTTTATCTTTGATCTCTTTGGGATTCAGATCTAGTATTGGTATTGCTAGGTCAAAGGGTATACACAGTTTTATGATCACTTGGGCATGGTTAAAAACAATTTATTTTTAAATAATACTTTATTGCTATCATTCTTATTTTACCCATATTTCCCAGTTTATTCCCCTGTTCCTCACAGAGAGCTATCCTTTGTAATATTGAATAAAATTTAAAGGAGAAATTGGAATGGCAAAAATTACCTACATATTGAATAAAATATAATAAGATCTCCCTTCTTTTAAAAGAATGGAGGTAATTCCACTGGCATGTAGTTGAGAGGGCTATCACGATTACTGAGAAAGTCTTAGTGGTCACAGTTGTACTAAATTGAACTTGTTGGGATTCTCTTCCTCATGTATTATGGTTGGCTAAGATTTAAAAGTTTGGATTCTTGTTCATGGGAGCAAAAATGTGAACTCAGATTGTCAGATTGCACTGATTAAATTGGGGTTCATTTCCCTCACTCATCCTTTCTTATACAACCATCACTGAATGGCAACAGGATATGAAATTGTATGGGACTCCACTCAATGTAAAATAGAATTAGAGGAACAATTTAAAGAACTTAGGCACTAACATTCTGCATTCTATCAAAGTATAGAACCATATATAAATGAATATTTATATTTGCTGAAATACTGATATTTCTGTTTCCCCTCTCTATTACCCAGGCAGAATTTGTATTTTTCCTAGCTGTAGGAATCTTTTTTATTGAGAGGCTACCTAATCTCACTATACTAGCACCTGCTATGGAAGAAATAACTGACACATGCAGGAGGTTTCAGCAATCATTACCAAGTGACCATGTACAGGAGTTTGCATGCTGTGCTTTTTCTGAAAGGAGATAGTTTGAACACACAACTTAGATTCTTAGTTATTATTCTGAAATGGATGCTTTGTGGTTTGGAAACATCATTTTTTTTGGAGGTGAGGTTGCATATACTAGACTCCAGAAGTGAAAGAATTGCACACATATGGATTAAGGTCATGATATTTCTTAGTTACTGTAAAATGCAAGGAAAAATATAGTAGAGAAGATATTTTTGGGAATCAGAAAGATAATGCCTGTGTAACAAAGGATGGAAATGTTAGAGAACAAATCAGAGAGTGACAAAATTTAAAGATGTAGGAGATTGTTCATAAGTTGTAAAGAATTTATAAAAGCAATGACATTATTGCAACCACTTATATATTCATCCAAGTGGTGTCAAATATCTCACAGTGTTTTACAGATATTTATATGGTTTAATTTGAACTAAAAAATATAAGATCCTCATAATTTGCTTCTAAATGGCATTAAGTATGACTAGACTCTGCAATGATCAGTATAACTAACCAGAGAATGACAAACAAGGCCCCAGTACAAGCAGACAAAGGCTTATTCTTATTCTTTTTTGCTCCCCTTCCCTTTCAAGGGTCAGTGCTTTAGTGAATGGGCATACACACATGCACATACACATCCCACTAGTGAGGGACTAAAGTAATTTTTAAAAAGCTAACAACAATTGGCATCCACAATAATGTCATTGCTTTTATAAATTGAGTCCAATTTCCTTCATATATAAAATGGAGGACTTGTACTAGTTCATTATTGTACTTCCTTCTAGTTCTGAACAAATTATTTCTTGGAAGTTCATTAGCATATGCTACCAGAAAGAAGATAACAGGAACCATCTAATTAGCACCACCTACCTAATTATTTTCCCTTCTAACTACCCTGGCTATTTGTGGTTCTTGATATGAACAGAGATGCTTGCAAATCCATGAGTTCCACTTGTTCCTAACTCTGATGGATCACTATTGAGGAATTCTCTTGATTTCTTGGAAAAGACAAACTTGTTAGTTGGGGTCTGGTTGACCATGGGTCATTTGAAAAATTTAGATTCCTGGACTATGGATTTATTTTTATAACATTTCAGGCTTAGAGTATACAATCAGTAGCATTCCTTGGAAAATTCAAAGAGAATATTAAAGCATTTATTTTTTCAATGAATGAAAAAATATTTATTAAGTGCTTTATATATTCCAAGTACTAGTTACACAAATACAAAAAGCAAGATAATCCTTGACCTAAAGTAGCAGTTTATAATCTATTTTTCTTTTTCTAATCCAAAAATATTTTATTTTTTCAATTACATGCAATAATAATTTTCAACATACATTTTCTAAAATTATAAGACCCAAATTAACCCCTCACTTCTTTCCCTTCCCACTCTGAGGATGCTAAGTAATTTGATCTCGAATATATATGCATTATCATGAATTATACTTCCATTTTGGTCACTGTTGTAAGAAAATACTCATGTAAAACCAAAAACTAAAAATAAATGCTAAATAAATTAAGTGAAAGATAGTATGGTTTGATCTGAATCTGACTCTAATAGTTCTTACTCTAGAGGTGGTAAGCATTCTTTATCATATATCTTTCAAAATTGTCACAGATCATTTTATTGGTGAGAGTAGCTTAGTTTTTTATAATTGATAATCATACAATATTGCTGTTATTGTGTACAATGTTCCCTTAGTTCAGTTTATTTTGCTCTTCATCAGTTCATGTAGATCTTTCCAATTTTTAAAAAAAAATCATCATGCTTACCATTTCTTATAGCATAATAGTATTCCATCACCAACAATTTGTTCAGCCATTCCCAAATTCCTTGACATAGAAATTTGAACTTTCTCATGGATTCTCCTTTCACTTCTACTCAATAATTCAAGTGAGCACAAAACTTGAGTTACAACTGAATGAGAAACAATAGACGTAGGGACTTCCGGGTTAAGATAGTGGTAGAGTAGACCCAGGGCAACCTTCTCTCCTTACCAACATATATAGAGTATCTCCAAAGGACAAAAAAACAAATCCAGATGAAAGAAGGGAGCCCACAATAGGGCACAGTATCAAAGATACCTGGGATTTGGGCACTTCCACACTATACAGGGGGAGTGGGGGAATAGCTCCCATCAAAACACGAGTAGATCACCCTTCCCCCACCACACTCACAGTACCAGAGGCAGAGTCTATGCTCCAGAGTTAGAGTGAGCAGGGGCACAAAATCTAGCCCTCTAGCAGCTAGCTGGCACCACTAGGAGCTTGTCCCTGAGAGCAGCAAGACTGGAGATTCAGGGAAACATATGGGCATTTAACAAGATAGAAGATTTCCAAGTATTTGCAAAGAAAAGACCAAGACTAAATGGAAAGTTCGATATCCAACCACAAAAACCAAAAAAAAAACATGAAAAGATAAATAAGAAACAGAGGGGAAAGAAAGAAAACTCTTCTATTTAAATTTACTTCTTTAAGGACTTCAACAAGATCAAATTATTTGTATTCCTATATGGAGAAATGTCATATATAATTTCAAAAACTGTATTCACTATTATAGTAATTAGAAGAATTAGTCATAGGGAGAGGTTGGAGCACTAAATGGTCTAAGATGAGATGGGGTGGTGAAAAAAAGAGGGGGGTGAAGAGTAGATGACAGCAAGAGAAACTTGGATGAATAAGAAAAATAGGATATTCTATACCATACAGAGACGGCATGGGAAGGGGAGGGGATGAATACTATTATAAGGAGAGGAAGAGAGCCTTAAAAGATAATATTTAAACCTTACTCTCAGCAGAATTAATCCTGAGAGGGAAGAGTAGCTATATCCATTGGGATATAGAATTCTATCTAACCCTATTGAGAAAGTCAGAAGGGATTAACCAAGGGGAGCAGGAGAGTGGGGAGGTCAAAAAAGGGAGGGGAGGAGAGGGGGATAGGAATTCATTAGGTCCTAAAAAATAAAGAGGGGAATAATAAGGGGGGGACTGGAAAGGGAAGTTAATCAAGGGATGGGACAAGGGGGACTGGTCTAAAACAAACCACTGTTTTAAAAAGGAAATACCTTAAGAAGAAGGGGTAGAACTAGGAGAGAATACCAAAATATTGGGGAATACACAAATGATAATTATAACTCTGAATGTGAATTGGATGGAATCACCCATAAAACGGAAGCAAATTGCAGAGTGGATTAGAAACCAAAAGGCTACCAAGAAACACATATGAGGCAGGTGGACATACACAGGTTTAAGGTGAAGGGCTAGAGCAAAATCTTTTGGGCTTCAAATGAGAAAAAAGTCAGGAATGGTGATCATGATTTCTGACAAAGCCAAAGTAAAAATAGATATGATTAAAAGAGACAGGGAAGGTAATTGCATCCTGCTAAAATGCAGTATAGACAATGAGGAAATAACAGTACTCAACATGTATGTATCAAATGGTATAGCAACCAAATTCCTAAAGAAGAAACTGGCTGAGCTCAAGAAGGAAATAGAAAGTAAAACCAATCTAGTGGGATATCTAAATATTTCTCTTTCAGATCTAGATAAATCAAACCAAAAAAATAAATAAGAAAGAGATAAGAGAGATGAATGAAATCCTAGAAAAATTAGATTTAATAGATATGTGGAGAAAAATAAATAGGGACAAAAAGAATACACCTTCTTTTCAGCTTCACATGGTACATTCACAAAGATTGACCATGTAATAGGGCATAGAAACATCGCAAACAAATGCAAAAGAGCAGAAATAATAAATGTAGCCTTCATAGATCATAATGAAATAAAAATAATATTTAGTAAGGGCACATGGACTTGAAAACCAAAAACTAATTGGAAATTAAATAATATGATTCTCCAAAATCGGTTAGTTAAAGAAGAAATCATAGAAACAATCAATAATTTTATTGAAGAGAATGACAACAATGAGACATCCTACCAAACTCTGTGGGATGCAGCTAAGGCAGTACTTGGGAAATTTATATCCTTGAGTGCATATATTAACAAATTCAAGAGGGAAAAGATCAAAAACTGGGCATGGAAATTAAAAAACTAGAAAGGATACAAATTAAAAATTCCTAGCTAAAAACCAATTAGAGATTACAAAAATTAAAAGGGAAATCAATAAAATTGAAAGTAAAAGAACTATTGAATTAATAAATAAGACTAAAAGCTGGTACTTTGAAAAAACAAACAAAATTGACAAAGTACTGGTTAATCTAATTAAAAAAAAGAAAGAAGAAAACCAAATGATCAGCAACAAAGATAAAAAGGGAGACCTCACTTCTAATAAAGAGGAAATCAAGGCAATTATTAAAAACTATTTTGCACAAGATGGATTCACAAGTGAATTCTATCAAACCTTCAAAGAACAACTAAATCCATAATTATACAAACTATTAGATATAATAAGCAAAGAAGGAGTTCTACCAAATTCCTTTTATGATATAAATATGGTATTTATCCCAAAGCAGGTAGATCAAAAACAGAGAAAGAAAACTACAGACCAAACTCACTAATGAACATAGATGCAAAAATCTTAAACAGAATACTAGCAAAAAGACTCCAACAAGTGAACACAAAGGTTATTCATTATGATCAGGTGGGACTTATACCAGGAATGCAAGGATGGTTCAACATGAGGAAAACCATTCACATAATTGACCATATCAACAGTCTAACAAACAAAATCACATGATTATCTCAATAGATGCTGAAAAAGCCTTTGACAAAATATAGCACCCATTCCTATTGAAAACCCTGGAAAGTTTAGGAATAGAAGGACCTTTCTTAAAAATAATAAACAGTATATAACTAAAACCATCAACAAGCATAATATGCAATGGGTATATATTACAAGCCTTCCCAATAAGATCAGGAGTGAAACAAGAGTGCCCATTATCACCTTTATTATTTAACATTGTACTAGAAACACTAGCAGTAGCAATTAGAGAAGAAAAAGAAATTGAAGGTATTAAAATGGGGAATGAGGAGACTAAGTTATCACTCTTTGCAGATGATATGATGGTCTACTTAAAAAAATCCTATAGAATCAACTAAAAAGCTAATAGAAATAATCAACAACTTTAGCAGAGTTGCAGGATACAAAATAAATGCACATAAATCATCAGCATTTCTATATATCTCCAACACATCACAGCAGCAAGAGATAGAAAGAGAAACACCATTTAAAATCACCCTAGAAAATATAAAATACTTAGGAATCTATCTACCAAAACAAAGACAGGAATTATAAGAACACAATTACAAAACACTTTCTAAACAATTAAAACTAGATCTAAATTAATTGGAAAAACATTGATTGCTCATGGGTAGGATGAGCTAACGTAATAAAAATGACCATTCTACCCAAATTAATTTACCTATTTAACGCCATACCTATCAAACTACCAAAAAACATTTTTACTGAATTATCAAAAAATGTAACAAAGTTTGTTTGGAAGAACAAAAGATCAAGAATATCAAGGGAAATAATGAAAAAAAAATGTGAAGGAAGGTGGCCAGCAGTACCAGATATTAAACTATACTATAAAGCAGTGGTAATTAAAACATTGTGGTACTGGCTATGAGACAGAAGAGAGGATCATTGGAATAGACTTGGGGTAAGTGACATCAGCAAGACCGTGTATGATAAACCCAAAGAGCTCAATTTTTGGGACAAAAATCCACTATTTGACAAAAATTGTTGGGAAAATTGGAAAACAATATGGGAGAGATTAGGTTTAGATTAACATCTCACACCCTACACCAAGATAAATTCAGAATGGGTGAATGACCTGAATATAAAGAATTATGCTATATGTAAATTAACTCAACAAAGAATAGTATACTTGTCAGATCTATGGGAAAGGGAAAATTTTAAAACCAAACAAGAGTTAGAAAAAATTACAAAATGTAAAATAAATAATTTTGATTAATTAATTAAAAAGTTTTTGTACAAACAAAAATAATGCAACCAAAATCAGAACAACAAACTGGGAAAAAATCTTTATAACAAAAAACTCTGACAGAGGTCTAATTACTCAAATATACAAGGAACTAGATCAATTGTATAAAAATCAAGCCATTCCCCAATTGATAAATGGGCAAGGGACTTGAATAGGCAATTTTCAGGTAAAGAAATCAAAAGTATCAATAAACACATGAGAAAGTGTTCTAAATTTCTAATAATTAGAGAAATGCAAATCAAAACAACTTTGAGGTTCTACCTCACACCTAGAAGTTTGTCTAAAATGATAGAAGGGGAGATTAATGAATGTTGGAGGCGATGTGGCAAAATTGGGACATTAATGTATTGCTGGTAGAGTTGTGAACTGATCCAACCATTCTGGATGGCAATTTGGAACTATGCCCAAAGAGCTCTAAAAGACTGCCTGCGCCTAGATCCAGCTATAGCATTGCTGTATTTGTACCCCAAATAGATTATAGATAAAAAGATTTGTACAAAAATATTTATAGCCACACTTTTTGTGATGGCAAAAAACTTGAAAAGAAAGGGATGCCCTTCAATTGGGGAATGGCTAAACAAATTGTTGTATATATTGGTAATGGAATACTATTGTTCTCAAAGGAATAATAAACTGGAAGAATTCCATGTGAATTGGAAAGACCTCCAGGAATTAATGCAGAGTGAAAGAAGCAGATCCAGGAGAACATTGTACACAGAGACTGATACACTGTGGTAAAATCAAATAAAATTGACTTCTATACTGGCAGCATTGCAATGACCCAGGACATTTCTAAGGAATTTATGGAAAAGAATGCTACCCACATTCAGAGGAAGAACTACAGGAGTGGAAACACAGAAGTAAAACAACTGCTTGAACATATGGGTTGATGAGGATGTGGTTGGGGATGTAGACACTAAAAAACCATTCCAATGCAACTATCAAATAATATGTAAATAAGTCTTGATTGATCACACATGTCAAAACCAGTGGAAATGCATGTTGTATATTGTGGGGTTGAAGGGGGGTGAAGGGGATAGTAAAAACAAGAATCATGTAACCATGGAAAATTTTTCTAAAAAATAAAATATTAAAAAAAAGAAACAACAGCTGTAGCTCTCAGAATCATTCAGTGCATAGATAGTAAGGGGTCAGTTAATGATCAGAAGGAGATAGTGAGGAAGGGGCCATCTTTGTTGTCCCTGGGTGCAAAACTATTTCATTGTTCAAATGCAGATTCTGGTCACAGTATTGGGTCACCATTCAAGGATGAGGAAACATAATAACTCATGTGTGCTTCAGATTATAGTTGAGGTAAGAATGTGGTTACTATTTGAGGACAAAAAAAGAGTGACTGTGGTTACTCACAGACTGTAACACAGAAAAGGAGATTAATAAATATACTTCTTAGATCATACCATCTTGAAAGAAATGAAAACTTATTAGAAACCCTGAACTAATTCTAAATGCAGCCACATAAAAATCCTGAACCTTGAGGCACTCTTCTTCTGCCATAGGAACAAAGCCCAAATTTAAATTTTCTAAGTTAAGAAAAGTATGAAAATGGGCATATAACAGCAAAGAAAGTCATTAGAGAAAGTTGTTGTTGAGACAAAAAATATCCAAACTCAAACTTAGAAGAAAACAACAAAATCAAAACTTTTTCATCTAAAACCTCAAAGAGAAATGATAATTGGGATCAGGCTCAAAAGGAATTTCTGACAGAATTCAAAAAGGATTTTAAAAATAAAAGAGGAAGAGGAAAAACTGCAAATAGAATGCAAGAGATATAAGAAAATAATGAAAAAACGGTGAACAGCTTCATAAAAAGGCACAGAAAGCATTGAAGAAAATAAAAATAAAAGAGGTGAAATGGTAAAAGAGGCAAAGAACTCCACTGAAGAGAAAAAGTCCATAAAAGGCAAAATTGACCAATGGAAAAAATAAACAAAAAATGCTAAGAAAAGAATTTCTTAAAAATTAGACATAATTAAATGGTAAAGGATGTACCTTTGGTAAAGTCTCTGAAGAATATAATTCCTTAAAAACTAGAATTGGTGAAGTGGAAGTTAAGACTCCATGAAACATCAAGAACTAATCAAAGAAAATGAAAAATGTGAAAAAAGAGAAGGAAATCTGCAATATCTTGATGGAAAAAATGTCTTTGAAATTATACCAGGAGAGAAAATTTAAGGATTATTGGATTACTTTAAAGGCATGAGGAAAAAATTAAAGAACCTAGAAATCATCTTTCAAGAAATTATCAAGGAAAATTGTCCAGATATTCTAGAACACCAATCACTTCCTGAAAGACAACTCAATGTGAAAGCTCCTTGGAATATTATATCCAAGTTACAAAATTTCCATGTCAAGGTGAAATTAATACAAACAGCAAAAAAGAAACAATCCAAATATCATGGAGTCATAGTCAGGATAATAGAACATTTAGCAGCTTCTATATAAAAGGATCATAGGGGCTGACCTATGATATTTCTGAGTACAAAGTAGCTAGGATACAATTAAGAATTGAGCAAAATTGATTATAATCCTTCCAGGCAAAAAATGAATATTCAATGAAATAGAGGACTTTCAAGCATTCCTGAAGAAAGGAATAAATCTGAAGAGAAAATTTGACTTTCAAATATGATTCAAGAGAAGTATTAAAAGGTATACATGAAAGAGGAATAACAAGGAAGTAATTTACATTAAATTGTTTTCATATCTAAATGGGAAGAGCTACTTGTAACTACTGAGAAACTTGTCATTTTTAGCACAGTATGGAATATATGTATACAATGGGCATAGCTATAAGTTGAATACGATGGGATGATACAAAAAAAAAAAATTAAGGGGTTAGAAAAAGGAAGGCATTAAGAGAAGGTAGAAGAGAGAGAAAGAATAGAGTAGATTATATCACATAAAAGAAGCACAAAAGAGTTTCTCCAGTAAAGGAAAATGAAGAGTTATAGATGGAAGTATTTGAACCCTATTCTCATTGGTATTAGCCCAAAGAGGGAATAACATACCCAAATGGATATAGAAATATATTTTATCCTATGAGAAAGTAGAAGGGGAAGAGTATAAGGGGTATTTGTGATAGAATAAAGTACAAGCTGGGGGAAGTGATGGTCAGAAGCAAAAAAAAATTAAGAAAAGAGAAGGTGAATGCAGAGAAATAATGGGATAAATGGGAATGAGGGGCTAGGATAGAAAGTAATACATAGTAATTGTAACTGTGAAAAAGTTAATTTCTCTAATGAACACTTCATTTCTTAAATATATAGAGAAATGAGTTAAATGTATAAGAAAATAGGTCATTCTCCAACTGACAAATGTTCAAAGGATAAGAAAAAGCAGTTTTCATATTAAGTATTCAAAGTTGTGTATAGTCATGTGAAAAGTGCTTTATATCACTATTGATTAAAGAAATGCAAATTAAAGCAACTCTGATGTATCATCTCACACCCATCAAATTGGTTAATATGACATAAAAGGAAACTGAAAAATGTTGGAGGTATATCTGAAAACTGAGTCACTAATGCCCTGTTTGGAAAGATGTGAACTCATTCACTCATTCTGGAGAGCAATTTGGAACAATCGTGAAAGGGCTATGAAACTAAGCATACACTTTGACCCTGAAATACTACTAGTAGTCTATATGTAAAAGAGATAATAAATCAAGAAGGCAAGTATACAAAATTGTATGAGATTCAGGCCAAAGGGATTTATTTAAACACAAAGGTAGACTGAGGGAGGAGGATAAGGGTCTGGAGAAGCTGTTGCTAAGGGTGACTGGGCAAGGCTGGCAGAGGGTCTCAGAAGGTAAGAACAGGCTGAGGGAACCAGTCCCTCAGCCAGGAATAAATTCCACTGCCCTGATGTAGAGTGGTCTATCTGATTGTCAAATGAGGGTTATGATCTGGTTTAGGCGTGTCCCTGCCTGCCTAAGTAAGCTAATTTCCCATGTTCCACCTCCCACCAAAGTCCCTCCTCCTAGGGCCCAAGGGGGAGTTCAAGGGGATAGCTGGATGTCTGGGTCAGGTCAAGGAAATCAGAACCCCCTGGTTGGTTCTCAATGGATATTTATAGTGCCAGTTCCAAAGGTCTGGTTCTGAGAACACCAGATTTGCTGGGTCAACATTCCCTTCCCTAACTGCTAGGATTGCCTCAGGTGAATTTGCAAATGCAAGAGAACTTGCACCAACCTGCATTACACAAGTTACAATAGTGAATTTCTGCATTCTTTTCCTTTGTACAGTAAATCCAAATGATGATTCTTATGTCTACAAATATTAGTTGTCTATAAAATTTAAATGAAAAGTTTTTTGTTTGTTTGTTTGTTTGTTTTTACAAAGGGACCAAAAACCATGTCTGGGTTTAGTTTGGCTTTCATTTTAACTCCTCCTGATCTTTAGCAGTTGTATAAGCTTTTGCTTCTATTTTTTCTCTTCTTTCTTCATATTAATTAATTGGCATGATGCTCTTTTTATAATACTTTCTTTAAGTGCCTTTGCATTATTCCTATTAATCCATGTGTGATTCATATTTATCTTTTTTCTATTCTCAGATATGTTTCTGTCTCTGGAACTTCTTATCCTGTAACTTTCCTCAGCTCCCAAGGCCTTCTTGCCTTGGATCATGCAAGCACCCAGGTGACCTTAAGATGAAACACCCCCTCTATAGGAAAGCTCTATTTCCTTCTCCCATTGGTGAGTTCCTTTGGGAATCTCCATTTTATATATTAGCCAACTCTTGACTTCTTTCTCTTCTTGATTCTATTCATGACTCCCCAGATTCAAAAGCTTATACTCACATGAGGTACTTTTATGACAACCTGACCACTAGCTTTTCAGTTCTCTTTGAATGTCTTTCCCTATTAAAACTAAATTCCTTGAAGGCAAGAATTATTCTTTCTCTGCTTATTCCTGTATGCTCAGTTCTTAGGATATTTCCTGACACATTGTCAGGGCTATCTTCATAGCACACTATATTATTCTATGACAATAATAAACCATAAGTAATTCATTCATTCACCAATTATATAACTTGCTTTCACTAAGGCTATTGATCAACCAATATATATGTATGTATATAATACAATATAATGTTATCAAAAATATATTATATATGTATATATAGATAAATATGTACATATATTTATAAATATGTAAATTTTTATATATTTCCTTTTGGTGATTTAAAAAAAATTGAGTCTCAAAAATTTAGGTTTTGTGAACTCATTTTATATTATCTTATGGTTTTCTTAAATATTTGTTACAGTCCAACATCCAGAAACAGTATATCAAAATGCCAATTTCCCAATATATCCACTCATGTTGGATTTTTATCCTTTTGGTGTAATTTTGCCATTACTGTGAGTATAAAATATTCTTTTATTTTATTTGCATTTCTCTGATCATTAAGTTATTTGAGCATAATTTCAGGTAGTTATTAATATTTGTGTCTCATTTCTGTAAGTTGTTCATATTTTGTGACATTATTGGGAAGTAATATTTATCTTATACGCATCTGTCATTTCCTTTTAGACTCATTTTTTAAAAGCTACAATCTTGTGATGCTGCATAATTTTCTTTCATGAGTTTTTGCCAAAGAATTATTAGATACATAAATAAATTTAAGAATTATGTGCTTTTAAAATATAATCTTTTACATAATAATATATTCCTCTTTAGTTAATACTCAAATACTGGTTTCAAGTCAAATTTTTTATCATCATTGCTATCAAACATATTTTTTACAATTTGGTGAAAAGAATAATAGTAATGAGATGTCACAAGGATAGAATAATTGATGGAGATTTAGCTTAGGATTCAAATAGAAAAAATTGTTTCAAGTCCTGCCTCTGGCTGATATTAATTGTATGATTGTGGAACAGTTTCTTAACATCTCAGTGTTCCAGATAACTTTTTAAGAAAATAAATTATATGGTAATTGCTTATAGGTATAAATAGAGGGAATTTCCCTATATAAATTACAGTTCTCAATATATGCACAAAATAAACAATAGCAGCTTCAGCAGCAACAATAGTAATAACTCACTAGTATCTCTATCTGTACATACCTTTCAGGTTTACAAAATGTTTTCACTGAAACCCTATAAGGCAAAAACGTATTAGCACTATCATCTCTATTCCACACATAAAGAAATGAGGATTGAGAGGTCTAGTTGGAGAATGTATGGAGTAGTAGATAGGGCATTTGAGGTGGAGCAAGGAAAATGTGGGTTCAAATCCTGCCTCTGACACATATTAGTTTTCTTCCTCTGTAAAAATCATATAACTATTCAGTGCCAAAGTTTCCTTATTTAGTCAATAAAAATATTTAACCTTAATGCCCTCTAAAGTTCCTTGCAGCTCTAAATCTTGTGTTATTGTTTGTATAACATCATATAATGACTAACGTACAATTAACTTGAGGACAGCATTTTGTTTTTGTCTAAATATTTGTGAATTAACTCTGTTTTCTACAAGAAACACAATGTTACAATCTGCTTTCCAATGTATTCTGTACCTTTTGTCTTTCTTAGTTGGGTTTAACTTATTTGCATTTGTCACATTAATCATTTGACTTTCTTTTTCTTTAATCATTCTATAACAGAAGAATGCATACTTAATTATAATTATTTCTATTATGGATCAAACAAAAGAACCCATCCTTATAATGTTCCTCGTTATATTAAAATTTGTATGTTACTTAAATTTAAATTTCCTCATTATCAAAGATGGAGATTTATTTAGGGATTGCTCTCCTACGTTGGATTCTTGATATTATTTTTGTTTGTTATTTGCCCTCTTTTTCCCTAAAACTTCTTTTAATTAGACCAGGCTAAGTACAGACCTACATTTGAAACAACTGTTTGATCTTTGTTATTAAAAATGTTTATCTTTTCAGTCAGGAGGTATGTTTGTTGCCTGAAGATTTTGTCATGTATATGGTAAATGCGTTTAATAAAGTCTTCTTATATTAAATTGGAGACTTATTCAAAAGGGTGATGTCCCTACAAATGTTTTAAAATCTTGTTACTTCTCAAATATCCTTTTCCCACCAAAATTGTCAAATTTTGCTGATTTTCCTCTTGTATTCCTTGAAAAGTGCTTTGTGATCTTCTTTGACATTCTTTGGTAAAGTATCTCTGTACTTATAGGTCCAGTGGATATTTTAAATTCAATATGTCCAAAACTCAACTAATTTTTTTCCCTGGAAGGTCACCTTCCTGTCACTCTAGAAGGCAACATCATCCTCTCAGTAAATAAGACTCAAAACTGAGAAATCATTCTGGGTTCCTTACTATTTCTCATCTCTCATATCCAATCTTTTGTTGTCTTGTTGAGATTTTACTTTTGCAACATCTCTCCAATAGGTCCCATTCTCTCTGACACAGTAACCCTTACAAGTACCTCATTATATCTCATTATGTTTGACTAATTATGTCAAACCTAGATTAATATAATAGCCTGCTGAATGGTATATTTGCCTCTTCTCACCCCACTTCAATCCATTCTCCATTCAGCGATTATAGTGATTTTCCTAAAGAAGAGATCCAATAATGTCACTCCTCTAGAGATTCAATAAACTATCAGCCTCCTATTGCATAAAGAACAAGTACAAAATACTCTGGAATTCAACGACCTTCATAACCCAGACTTCTCACTTTCCAATCTTCTTATAGCTAACTTCTTAAGATGTACTCATCTTTCCACTGACCTCTTGGTTGTTCCAGGAACAAGATAATCCATCTTTCTACTTTAGATATTCTTTCTTGCTCTTCCTCATGTCTGAAATATTCTTCTTTGCTCAGATTACTGCCTTCCCTGCCTTCCTTTAAGTCCCAACTAATATCTTAACTTCTATAGGAAGCCTCCTCCAATCTCTCTTAATTCTAGTGCATTACATTTGTTGATTTTTACCCTGTTAATCCTGTATATTATTTATTTATATGTATTTGCTGAATATTGTCTCCCCAATTTTATTGTAACCTCATTAAGAGCAGAAGCTATCCCTGGCCTCTTTTTTGTATGCCCAGAACTTGCCACAGTACTCTGCACTTAGTAGGATTCTATTAAACATTTATGGATTGCTGCTTCTTATTACTATTTTGGAATATTTTATTTTAAACTTATTTTTACATATCTGAACATCTAGGCATTAAGTTCTTCCCTGTTAAGGTCTTGTGTCTCATTTTTCTTTGCAGTAGATTAATATTTATTCCATTTTAGGAAATTTTCATTGGGGAAAATTCCTTTGAAGTTACCTGTAGTGTCAGTAATTCCAAAGAGGCTCTGATGTGATCTATGCTCTATGTCTATTGATTTCTAACAGTTTATATATTTCCATTTTTTGACCCTACACTTCCATCTATTCAGCATTGCAGAACATAGTATATATGCTTTATGTATTTCTATTTGAATACTGTTGTTTTAATGATTTTAAGTATTTCTAAATTATTCTTTATGTTGACCATATATTTTCTTATTTATTTGCTGTTTTATTTGCAACTCTTGCTTCATTTAAAAAATAACACTATTCAAATTCACTTATTTAACTTGTTATTTTTGTGACAGTGATAGTTCTTATTTAATTTCTTTAAATATAATGTTTTTCATGTAGGACTTTCTAGGTAACTTTTCGAAACTTCATTACTGCTTTTAGTGTTTCAGTTGCTTCTATTTTTAACAATATCTAAAAATTACATTTGTACTCTAACCTTTTTTTCTGTATATTAGTGTATACACATATGTGTGTTTCTATTTCTTTTCTTTCACATTTCTATTTATTGTTTGGTTCTTTTTGTAGAGTATTTTGACAATTATTTTTATAACTTGGTCCCATATCCAAATATCCACCATAATCTCATCATTAGTTTAACTGTATACTTTATTATTTGTCTCAATCTTGATGACAGGTAAAGTTAAATATAATTTTTCAGTTTGAATTTATTTGTTATATTAAATTTCCCATTCATCTCCCTCATTCTCTCCTCTCCCTACACTAGAGAAATAATAAATTAAGCAAGTGCACGCACACACACACACACACATTCTGTATGTTTCTATTTATCCATTGTTTTACTGCAGGTGGACATTCATATTTATGGTTGAAACAATATTTCTGTTGCTGTGCATGATTTTCTCTTGGTTTTGATTCTTTCACTATTCCGAATTTCATTTAGGTATATTCTTTTAGTTAACCTGCTTGTCATTTCCTATTATGCAGTAGTATTCTATCACAATCACATGCCATAACTTGTTTAGCCACTACCCAATTAACAGGCTTCAATTCCAGTCCTTTGGCACTGATTATCTTCTTTCCTCAATCTGTGTGATTAATGTCCCCATTCCATCAGCTTCCTTATTTCAGAACCTTCTATACTTCTTGGATTCTTCCATTTATCTCTTTACTCCATAGCCAGTCAGTTTGCCATATCTTATCATTGCAATCTTGATCTTATCTCTTTTAATGATTCCTCTCCCTGCACTCATATGGCCTTCACCCCACTTCCTTATCACTTTTTATTTTTTAAACCCTTACCTTCCATCTTAGAATCAATACAGGTTTTTGGTTCTAAGGCAGAAGAGTGGTAAGGGCTAGGCAATGAGGGTTAAGTGACTTGTCCAGGTTCACAGGTAGGAAGAGTCTGAGGCTAGATTTGAACCCAGGACCTCCCATCTATGGGCCTACTTGTCCTCTCTTAACTGTGTGACTCTACTGGTCTCCTAATTCATCTCTCTTCTCAATCATTTCTCCTCTCTATAATCAAAAGTAATAATCCTAAGGCATAACTCTACACATTTTGCTTCTGCTTAGAAATGTTCATTGACTCCCTACTTCTTCTAAGAAAGGGAAAAAAATCTTAAATGTGACACTTAGAACCCTTTGCAATATTTTCACAAACTATCTTTCCAAGATTTTCATTTTTGGTCCTTAATACATTTTGTATTTTAATCAAAGTGGCTCACTATCTATTTGCTAAATTTAGCTTTCCATCTCCTCTCTCTGTGCTTTTGAACTGAGTGCTGCTCCCCATGCTTAGAATGTGTTATTACATCCCCTTTTCTACTTAAAATACCTATATCCCTCCATAGCATGATTAAGGGACCTACAAAGGTCACAGAGTTAGAAGTAGTAGGAATGAATGAGCCAATTTCTATCTAGATTGTTTTCTGTCTTGGTGAAGAATGATGGCCCAAAAGGGTGAATAAATTCATCATGAATTCTTACACACGGATGTATATATGTACATATATATATATATAAATAAGTGTATATGTGTGTATATACACATACATGCATACATATATACCTTTACTATATTTGTATACATAATATATATGATATTCCACATCAGTAATGTTTTATATTAATTCAGATGAATACTTGTATATATGTATGCAAACACAGGTATTGTGATATTTTTTCTTTGTGTTGTGCAAGGTCATATATATGTATTGTAATGCAAGGATGCAACAGAAGCTTTTGCTCTTGCAAGAGTCAACTGTAAACAGCCCTGGCAGTTAAGTCTTATAATCTTCACAAAGAGTCAGTTGGAACCTGAGGCTTGAAGAGAGCTGAAGTTCCAACTGAGGCTCTGCTTTGGCTTTCAGCTTTGCCTTGGCCTGTGCTTTTGTCTCTGGACAATTTGAACCTCACTGATTTCTCTGGACCTCTCCCTGACCTCTCCTTATTATACCCCTGTTATCTTCCCTGAAATTCCCTTTGGGCTCTGGGAGGAAGGGTGGTTTTGGTTTCGGAGATTAGAAATTGTGGGTTTTAGTTTTCTATAGGCAAGTAGGACATCCTTAAATCAAGCTATCCCATATTTTATTGATCTAGTAAATACTTTACTTTAAGGTAGTCAAATCTTCCTGACTGGGAGAGCAGGCTCTCTCAGTCTAACCCTCCTGTGACCTTTCCCCCATCTTTAGCTTTCCCCCTAGTGGCTATTACAAAACCCTAAACCCCTCTCTCTGTCTGATTAATCCTGATATTAATAAATCCCCTTTGTTGCCTTTTCAAACACTCTGGTGAATAATTATTTTGAAGACCGAGGCAAAGGCTGAAGGGGGAAGAAGTTATTTTCTTTTATTTCTTGAGGGTACTGCGGGCATCCATCTTGGCAGGAAGTCTTACCCAAGACTTCCTGCCATCAGTTTCACTGATAGGGAGGAGCCTTTCGACTCCTCCCTCAAGGGATTTGAGAAACTAACAAGAGAAGTACTCAAGGCAGATTTAAACATTTCTGACTGGCCCAACTCCTTTGTATCTATAGAGATACCTTTCCTCACCTTGAAGGATCCTGCCTATATCTCCTCAGTATCCCCTGTCTCTAGACTGTTTCAAGCTGCCTTTCCTGTATACTCCCATTCATTCCCTTACATTCCAATATACTACCTCATTCATTCTTTCCCTGCATTCAGCCATCCCCTTCATTCCTCCTCCTACCACCTCCTCACCTTTATCCCTCCTTTCAACCAAAAGATTTAAATATTTACCTATTTCTCTATAACAATTTGTGTATATATGTGCATATATATGTGTGTGTATGTGTATATATGTATATGTATGTGTTATGTATATATGTATATATTCATATGTATGTATGGATATCTTTATATATAAGATAGATAGATAGATAGATAGATAGATAGATAGATAGATAGATAGATAGATAGATAGATAGATAGATAGATCTCAAGGCAGAACTCGTGTGCATGATGACTTTCCCTCCAGATATTTGGTACTTCACATATATATAGTTACCACACAGGCAGAGAGGAGATGCATTCCTCCAGGGAGTTATAGAAAATCACTTAGGGTGGGAATGAAGATAACTACATCTTACTCTGTTATAGAAACAGGCAATTTTGCAGCCTGTCTCCTTTATGTATAGCTGAATTTGAATAAAAGTGAAAGAAGGACTCTTAAGTTTGCACATACTATTTTTGTTTCCCTCCCACAAGGAACACATATCAGCTGTGTGTTTAATTTTAGAGGGGGTATGATTTCTCCCTCACCTTGAAGAAAGCTAAGCAAAGTAATGGCCTATTCCTATGGAAAGCAACTGCCTATGCCAAAATATATCACCATCACATAGAAGTTTTCCCACAAGTAAAACATATCGGCATTCCTACCAAAACCACTGAAGTCAAAGTTCCACCCAGAGTGATCTTCCCTCTCCTCTCTAAGATAATTGCTTCTTTGCTCACTGAATTAGAGGAGGTAAGAAGGAATGTTCTCCATGTGCCACTTTGCTTTACTTTTCCTGGGTGACATATCTAAACTTAAACTCCATCATGGGCATAAACTATAATGATTATCTTTTGTTTTTGTTGTACAGTCCCTTACACCTCCCAACATGTTTTTTAGGACCTTCCTTTCCCCTTATAGTTTGCTTTCAAGGACTTTGGAATCTAGAATGAGAGATAAGACATGCCTGAGAATAATGCAAAAAAGTCTACATATTAATGCTAGTAGATATCTGCATCTGTGTGAATCCATAAATATGTGCATATATATACACTTATATATAGCCATTATTGTCTTTTTTCTGTACCAACATGAGTCAAAGTGTATTACTTCTACAAGGACACATCAAAATGTGTCCTCAGTGTAATAAAATGCAGTGATTTAAAAGCTTTGTTATAATGTATCTCATTCTTTCAGTTTCAAATATCACCTTTTTTGCCTCGGAAATTGTGAAGGACTAAATGTAAACAACAGTATCCAAGGCATTGCAAATTTACAAAAAAGTGAGAGTTAAAACAAGATAATCAATATCTTAAAGCAGGGGCAGAAATATTACAATTAAAATGGATAAACAAAAAGAACAGAATAAAGAAAGATATTAAGTCATGAAGCCTGAACCTGCATGTTGTGAGGTAAATTGATGGGTCCTCAGGAAGTGATGGCTACCAAAGAGTAGCAGAGTGTGAGATGTGGTTTTGAAAAAAATCAATAAACTTTTAATTTCTGATATTCTGACTTTTCCCTGAATTATCTGATGACAGAATGTTATAAGGAAGTAAATAATTTGATCTGGAGTGAAAGAACTTGGGTTCAAATCCCATATCTGATTCTTACAATCCGTGTAAATTTAGATGATTTAATTTCCTTAGGCCTCGTTTCCTCCACCTATAAAATGAGGTAGTTGTTCTAGATGTACTCTGAGGCCCCTTCTACATGTATGATCCCATGTGGGTGAGATGGTTATTTTATATGAGAAACAGAGAGACCAGTTTGGTAGAAAATAGAGTATGGCCAAAAGAATAATGAAAGATGAGGCTAAAAAGATATGAGAGCCACATAGCTAAGTGCTTTAAAAACCAAATGAAGTTCATGTTTTATCCTAGAGATAATATAAAATCACAGGAGCTTATTTAGTAGGGAAGTAGTAAGAACATTTTTTCCTTTATATCATTACAAATATCACATAACATAAAAATGTAAAAACCCTTGTTATGAGATATTTGTAATGATATGAAGAAAAAAATATAAATCAGTTTAAGGAAACATAGTTGTGGATCAGGCATCTCAACTCCTGAATAATTCCCTATTGGTGATGCCTAAAGCAAGGAAGTGACTTGATTTGCTTTAAAATTTCTATTAAATATATAGAAATGTTGATGATTTATGTGCATTTATTTTATATCCTGCAACATTACTAAGGTTGTTGATTATATCCTCTAACTTTTTAGCTGATTCTCTAGGATTTTTTAAGCAAATCATCATATCATCTGCAAAGAGTGATAGCTTGGTCTCCTCATTGACTATTTTAATACCTTCAACTTTTTTTTCTTCTCTAATTGCTACTGGTAGTGTTTCTAGTACAATGTTAAATAATAGAGATGATAATGGGCAACCTTGTTTCACTCCTGATCTTATTAGGAAGGCTTCTAATTTATTCCCATTGCAGATGATGCTTGCTAATGGTTTTAAATATATACTGTTTATTATTTTTAGGAAAGGCCCTTCTATTCCTATACTTTCTAATGTTTTCAATAAGAATGGGTATTGTATTTTGGCAAAGGCTTTTTCAGCATCTATTGAGAAAATCACATGATTTTTGTTTGTTAGCTTGTTGATATGGTCAATTATGTGGATGGTTTTCCTAGTATTGAACCATCCTTGCATTCCTGGTATAAATCCCACCTGATCATAATGAATAACTCTAGTGACCATTCACTGGAGTCTTTTTGCTATTATTCTGTTCAAAATCACCCTAGACAATATAAAATACTTAGAAATCTATCTACAACTACCAAACACATTCCAAACAATTAAAACTAGATTTAAACAATTGGAAAAACATTGATTGCTCATGGGCAGGACGAGCTAACTAATAAAAATGACCATTCTACCCAAATTAATTTACTTATTTAGTGCCATACCTATCAAACAATCAAAAAACTTTTTTTACTGAATTAGAAGAAACTATAACAAAGTTCACTTGGAAGAACAAAAGATCAAGAATATCAAGGGAAATACTGAAAAAAAAGTGAAGGATGGTGGCCTAGCAGTACCAGATCTTACACCTTACTATAAAGCAACAATCATCAAAATAATATGGTACTGGCTAAGAGACAGAAGGGAGGATCAGTGGAATAGACTTGGGGTAAATAATGTCAGTAAGACAGTCTATGATAAACCTGAAGATCCCAGCTTTTGAGACAAAAGTCAACTAGTTGACAAAAACTACTGGGAAAATTGGAAAACAATATGGGAGAGAGTTGGTTTAGTTCAACATTTCACACCCTATACCAAGATAAATTCAGAATGGGTGAATGACTTGAATATAAAGAAGGAAACTATAAGCAAATTAGTAGAGCATCAAATAATATACTTGTCAGATCTCTGGGAAAGGAAAGATTTTAAAACCAAGCAAGAGTTAGAAAAAATTACAAAATGTAAAATAAATAATTTTGATTACATTAAAATAAAAAGGGTTTGTACAAACAAAACTAATGCAACCAAAATTAGAAGGGAATCAACAAATTGGGGAAAAAAATCTTTATAACAAAAAACTCTGACAAAGGTCTAATTAGTCAAATATATAATGAGCTAAATCAATTGTACAAAAAAAAAAAAATCAAGCCATTCCCCAATTGATAAATGGGCAAGGGACTTGAATAGGCAATTTTCAGATAAAGAAATCAAAACTATCAATAAGCACATGAGAGTGTTCTAAATCTCTAATAATTAGAGAAATGCAAATCAAAACAACTCTGAGGTGTCACCTCACACATTGGCTAACATAACAGCAGGGGAGAGTCATAAATGTTGGAGGGGATGTGGCAAAATTGGGACACTAATGCATAGCTGGTGGAGTTGTGAATTGATCCAACCATTCTGGATGACAATTTGGAACTGTGCCCAAAGAGCACTAAAAGACTGTCTACCCTTTGTTCCAGCCATACCACTGCTGGGTTTATACCCCAAAGAGATCATAAGGAAACAGACAGGTACAAATATATTTGTAGCCTCACTCTTTGTAGTGGCACAAACTGGAAAAGAAGAGTATGCCCTTCAATTGGGGAATGGCTGAACAAAGTGTGGTATCTGTTGGTGATGGAATATTATTGTGCTCAAAGGAATAACAAACTGGAGGAATTCCATGTGAACTGGAAAGACCTCCAGGAATTGATGCAGAGTGAAAGGAGCTGAGCCAGAAGAACATTGTACACAGAGACTGATACACTGTCGTAAAATTGAACGTAACGGACTTCTGTACTAGCAGCAATGTGATGATCCAGAACAATCCTATGGGACTTACGAGAAAGAAAACTATTGACATCCAGAGGAAGAATTGTGGGAGTAGAAACACAGAAGAAAAACAACTGCTGAACACATGGGTTGAGGGGGATATTATTGGGCATGTAGACACTAAACAATTACCCTAGTGCAACTATCAATTATATGGAAATAGGTCTCAATCAATGATACATATAAATCCTATTGGAACTGTGTGTCAGCTAGGGGGGAGGGGGGAAGGTTTGAGGAGAGGGAAAGAACATGAATCATATAACCATGGGAAAATATATAAATAACATAAATTAATTAAAAAAAACATAAAAAAAATAAAATTTCTATTAAAAAGCTGCAACCTTTCCTGTGTGGAGGACTCCAGTATTCCTCCAGTGGAATTAGGAGAGTTGAGAGGTTATATTAACCTCAATATGCTAAATCTGAAGAAAAATTACTGTACAAAAACTCTCATCTCCTTCCTTTTCATATTGTAGTCTCGAAATACTTGCACATGCAGTTCTACAATCCCTTTCAATGACTAAGACCTAATGGTATCTGCCTTCAAGTATTCTTTTTTTCTCTTGTTTCCTCATTCCTCTGGTCTCTGGGAATCTTTATTTGTGTATTATGCCTTCTTCCTCTGTAAGGACAAAACACATGCCATAATCAAAGACCTCACTTTATGTCTTCTTGGTCTGAATCTTTTGTGAAATATTCTTAAATCCCAAAACTACAGAAAAGGACCAGTACCCTAAAAAGGACTCCTGTTAGTATCTTAGAAAAATTGAAAAAAAATGCTTGAAAAAAACCTGTACCATTTGACTTTGTGAAAGAGTGGAAATCTTAATTTCCACCTTGAATATAGACATCCTTTTTCCTTGCTTTCCTTATTTAGTCTCCAAGTCCTCCAGATATTTCCTATGCAATTCTTTATATTTGATTGTTTCCTTTCACTAACAATCCTAGGTAACAGCCTTGTCAATTTGCATCCAGACAACTGCAGTAACAAAGAACAACATATACATGAATTAAAATTTAATAACAGAAAACAGTATGGGATCACTGGTGGCTGACAGCAAGGTGATTAAAGCAAATGCCATCTGAAAAACTTGTTTATTTTTAGAATCAGTATAACTGATGGCTGATGCAGGCTATCAACATGTGAACCAAGCTATTCCTTTAGGTTGATGGCAATATAAATTTTGCCTAGAGAAGCCCCTAAGCTTCATTGCTAAATAGAATGAAATAGCTAGTTATGTAACTGAATACCACTTGCAGTTGTTAACTATAAAATTAAAAGATCATTCTTTATCTCCCAGGTCTCCCTCCTCAATCTCCAAACTTCCCAGTTCTGTCACATATAGATGTAATCCATATAAACTAAAAAGTATAAAACACACAAACAAAATAATATAATTTTAAGAGTAAAAATTTATCTCACCTGGTGGTTGCCAAGCCTCATCAGCTGTTCCTATATCTATTGACTTCCTTTTGTACATTTAAAGAAGGAAAGTTTCTCAGACCTATCATAGATTCCTTTACTTAAAGATTAAAAATGCTATGCATATAAATCTAAAGTCAGCATAGAGGTGGCTTCACATTTCTCCCCTATACCTAAAGATTCAGCCCAATCCTCATCTTCTATAAGAAACGTTCCTTTATTATTGAATAATGTTTCTATCTCCACTTATCAAAAAGTATTTGATATTGGGAAAATTCAGTATGAGGAAGCTTTAGAGGGACATGATACCCATGCAGTTTACAAGCTATTAGGAGACGAAAAAAACACTAGCAAAGATGATTAGCAAAAAAATAGAAACAAAGTAGATGCCCATTAATTAAAGGATGGCTAAACAAAGGACTGTACAGGGATACAATGGAATATTGCTGTGCTATATTCTCTTTTTTTTTTCTTTATTTAAGGAATGCCTTTCTGGGGGAAATGTGGATGACAGATATGGTAAGAAGTGCAGATTTAATTAAAAAAATCAACAAACTTGTAATTTAAAAATTAAAAGTAGATATATAAACGTTTTGATCATCTGGCAGATCTAATGTTTCTGCTTTATAATAAGGAGAATCCATATGTTTTACATGATTATACATGTATTAACCAGAGTGTATTGCTTGCTAGCTCCAGGAGGAGGGTAGGAAGGGAGGAAGACATACAATTTGGATCATATAACTTCAGAAAATGTTTGTGGAAATTTGTTATTACATGTAATTGGTTGAAAAAATAAAGAGAAGGAAATAAAAAGGAGAATCTATTTCAGGTACTGTATTGTGGAGGTACTTAACACACTTCTCAGGTAGAAAAATTGATGTCTTCAGATTGGTCCAGTTTTTATGCCACTTAAGGCCATTATAATCAGCCAGAAATTGATTGCCTGCCAACTAATTCTGCTTAATCAGCACTAATTTGGTTAGACTTGTAATCAGTCAATATACCCTCCACTACTTTCCAATCAAGTTTCTCCTGAGGGAAAAATCTTTCAAAAGCCTTTGTGAATCACAACTCTCAATTCTCTTTCACCACAAAGAGAAGGGCTTAGGAGTTTCATTATTTATACATAAATATAAATGAGGATGGAGGTCCATCAAAATTTTCCAGTATTTAACTTTTTGTAGTTGATAAGCCTTTCAAAGTGTGTAGTAGGTGGAAAGAGCCTGAATCTATGCTTCAAACCACTGGCTTCAGAGCTAAATAAAAATAGGGGTCACCAAACATTATAAACAGATCCCTATGGGACACATGTTAACAATTTTACAATTTCACATTGCTCATGTTTTTATTAATTTTGTTAGATATTTCCCATTTACATTTTTCTCTGTTTCAAACTACCCTGAGGAGTACTGTGGGTTATATGCAGCCTATGGGCTGCATATTTGATACCTCCAAAGTCTAAACAGCTTTATATAGAGTGTCTCAAATATTGACTTGGGCTTTGATAATTTAAAGGTGTATGAAGAATTTGAGAAAATTCATGTAATCATCAAGGAAGTGTGTCTTAAAAAGAAATCATTTAAAGTCATACATTTTCTTTTGGTTCCAATAAAAAAATTCTTAAAAAATATTCTAATTAATTAACAACTTACAAACCATTTTATATTCATTGCTTGCTCCTAGATCTTCTGCCTCTAAGCCAATGCTCTTATCATTCATTACATTTATACTACCATTCTTAAGATGTTTCCAATATTTTTAGTTTACTTTTTGCTTGAAAAGGGATAAATAATTTCAACTTTCAAGGTGATGATTTCTCCTCCTTTTAAGTATTTTCCTCTATTTGAAATTTTGATTTTTTATCAACAGAGATAATGCATCTAGATAGAGGATTTTTTATCCAAAAATCACTCACCAAAATCCATAGCATAACTCAGATTTAATTAATTTAAATGAATCTTTGAATCTACTTATTAGATACTGATTTGGGATTTCCATGGATTTGCTGGAAGTTACACAAATATATCAACAACCTATAAATTTGTTGATACAAGGATGCCCTCCTGGGGTTTTCATACATCAACACAAATTGCTGTAATTAATTTAGGATAATATATTGAATTGCCCACAGAATTCTTCCTCTAGCAACTGATCAAAACATAAAAGTTAGTCATAATTCTCAAGGCTAAGCATGAGCATTGTTTACTTGCAAAGGCTTTTCATACATTTTTTATCCCAGGTCCAGTCAAGCCAAGTTCCATGAGTTTTAACACTGGGTTGACTTCAGGGTGATGAATGTTTAGAACACAGTAATTCTGATAGATTATCTGTTAAGATGTAGAGAAATGGCAAGACGGGTTTATAGATGAAATTGCAAATCCTCAAACTATTAAAATAACATAAAGCATTTGTATATGGTCATACATTGTGCAGAAACCCAGGAAGAGTTGTACTACCACACATATAATAATAGTTGAAAGGCAACTGGGTGGCAGAGTAGATAGAATGCTGGATTGGGGATAAGGAAGATAATTTTAAATAATGAAGAAGACATACTAGTAGTTATATGATGATGAGCAAGTTATCTAAGATATCAGCCTTGGCCTCCTCATCTGAAAAATAGAGACATAGTAGCATCTAATTTATAGAATTGTTATAATGGTCAAATTAAATTATATATATTAAAAGCTTTATAAACTTTAAAGTGCTATATAAATGCCAGCTATAATTATCATCATGATTACTATCATTATCATCATCATTATTGAATATGCTGGACCTAACTTTTCATACACTAAATAAGTTGAGAAAGGTGTTGGTTAAATAATATTTGAATTATTACAAGGAAACTTTCATTTATAGTTTCCCAATGTATCTTTCTGACTTCACTTTCTATTCACTCCATTCTATGTTTTTTTAATACTTCCAAACAATTTCCCCTAAGCATATATCTGATTATGTAACTTCTCTTCTGAAAAATTTTAGTGTTTTACCTTTGCATCCCACCTCCTTATCAAAAAAAGGTCTGGCAATCAAATTTCTTTACAATTGATGCCACTTTTTCTTTTGAGTCATATCTGTAAATATTTTATACTGCTCCCCACCACATAATCTATGTTACAGCAAACTACATGTGTCCTGCACATAGAATGAACTTTCTTGTCTATGTACCTTCGATTATTCCTGAAATGTCTTGGCATCTCTCATCGCCTTTTGAATTTTTATCTCAGTCAATCAATCAATCAATATTTTCAAGCATTTATTATGTACCAAACACTATTCTAAATGTTCCATATAAGAAAAAAATTTAAAAAGGTAATCCATGCCCTCAAGGAACTTACAGTTTAATGGGGGAGACAACATGTGAACAAATATATACAAAGTAAGATATATAAAGCAAATATAGGAATAGGAATTAATTAATAGAAAATAATCAATAGGAAATAAATATCAGAAAGAGAGTTTGGGAAGAGCTTGCGTTATCTCTTGTTTAGCTTTAAAATAAAATGTTTTCTCCTCCACAAAACATTCTCTGATTTCCCTAGACATCTTAGACAGTTTGCTTTTCACCTTTCTAAACTATTTCTCATGTATTATCATGAGCAATATATATATATATATATATATGTATTTATATATGTGTTATTTTCTCCTACTCTGCTATAACACAAACAAAATTCAGATATGTATCTTATCAAAATGCTTCAGCTCTCTCAATGTTTTAGCATATTTTGTGGATAGTAAGAACTTAATAAATGTCCGTAGAGTTGAATTTATGGTATATCTCCCTAGAAATGGTTGCTTAGAGATGTGTTGCTGATTTTCAAAACCAGCCTATTCACATCTTAGTACCTTCCTGACATTCTTCCTTCTTAAAGAGATATCTAGTTTCAGGCTCAAACATTTCTTAGTCATCCATCTGGGCTATTTTATGATCAGGTCTCCTGTGGGGACTAATGGCATTCTAAAGAAAAGTCATTGTTCATATAGTTACAGGTTCATAACAAAAGATCCCCTAACTGTGTGTGCTTTTATGTGTGTCGTTTGTATGAAGGTGTGTGGTATATTTGATCATGTTTGTGTGTGTCACTACAGTTTTCTGCTTCATGCATAGTCTTATGGAGTGAAGGCACAGGTGATGGGCAGATGTTAGGATAGAAAAGTGGTCATATTCAAGGGATTCAGGAATACTGATTAAAGGTCATAGAGTGATGTTCAACATAGATCTAATTTTGCTAAACTGCTCTATGCACGAACTGTAGAGTTTTTAAATTTAGAAATCAAATCACTCTGCAAAGAAATATATTTAACAAACTGATTTACTTAGATGTGGTCTCAACATTTTGCCAGATTTAAACATCACATTGTTTGGCAAAGAAATGTTTCTAGAAGTTTAAATTTGGTAAATAAGAAAATTGTTTCGTTTTCATTAATTCCAAAATATACAATTCACAAAATAATAAAAATGCCTCTAAAATTGAAAAAATAGAAGGGAAAAAGAAATGGCTGAGAATGCACAAACAGATACCAGAGGGAGTACATTTACCATTCAGGGAATATTCATATGCTTATATTATATATGTATATGTATACACATATTTACATATACATGCATGTATACATATAGTAGAACTATGACAATAAAATGATTAAAATAAATTCACTTGACATGATTGCTTAATTATTTCTCTAGTGAATCCTACAATGACTGTCATTTTATGAGCAAGATACACAGATACACACACATAATTTCATTGTGGGTGATAGCTTGGGTCCTTAACTGTTTCTCTTTATTGTAAATTGCCTGATCCAGAGTCTTAGAGAACTAAAGACGTACATGCCATTTTTCTACAAAGTCATACCAAATTTTAACTAAGGTAAATTATTAAATGTTGTGGCATTCTTTATTCTATTAAAAACATTCAACTTTCCTGAATTAATTAAACTGAGAAATAAAATGTGAAAGTATTAATCGAAATATTGTATTAATATAAATGTTGGCACTAAAATAACAACAATTTGAATTAAGGAAAGACAATAGGTTATGGAATCACAACATTTCTAATTTTTTAAATTTTTAAAATTTTATTTTTTATTAAACCCTTACCTTCTGTCTTGGAGTCAATACTATGTATTGACTCCAAGGCAGAAGAGTAGTAAGGGTAGGCAATGGGGGTTAAGTGACTTGCCCAGGGTCACACAGCTAGGAAATGTCTGAGGCCAGATTTGAACCTAGGAACTCCCATCTCTAGGCCTGCTTCTCAATCCACTGAGCCACCCAGCTGCCCCACATTTCCAATTTTGATTGGAAATCTCACTGCATTTTGTTCAAATGGTGTATAAGCAATCTCTTCTACATCAAAGCCTCTCATCACAAGCAATGCAATTATATATTTCTAAAGGACTTTTAGTGTTAGAAAACTAATTTCCTCACAATAGCTGCATGAGGCAGATGATTTGGGTATTATTATCTTCCCTTAACTTCATGTGACTCTGGGTATGTTTCTTCACTTCTTGGAATGTCAGATTCCTCATCTGTAAAATCAGGTGCTGAGGGGCAGCAAAGTGGCTTAGTGAATTTAGATCCAAGCCTAGAAACAGGATGTCTTAGGCTCAGACATTGCTTAGCTGGGCAATCCAGGGCAAGTCATTTAACTACCCATTGCTTGACACTTACAGCTCTTCTGCCTTGGAACCATTACATAGTATTGATTCTAATATGGAAGATAAGGTTTTAAAAATATAATCTGCAGAGTCAGTCAATAAGGAAGGAAAGAAGCAAGCATTTATTAAGTATTTACAATGTGCTGGGCACAGTGTTTAATGCTTTATAATTCATTTGATCATCACAACTCTGGGAAACAAGTGCTAATATTATCCCCATTTCAGAGTTCAGGAAACTGAGTCAAAGTTAAGTGACTTGCCAGGATCACACAGATAATAAGTGTCAGAGTTCAAATCAGGTTTTCCTGATTCAAAGCCCAGCACTCTACTCACAGTGCCATCTACCTATATTTATTAAGGGTCTACTATGCGGTAAACAGTACATAATACAATAGGGTTACAAAGAAAGTTAAAATGAAAGACAGCAACACAAAACAGAAAACATACAGTTCTTGTTCTTAAGAAGATCACTGTCCAGTGGGGACACAGTATACAAGCAAATAGTTACAAACAGTGTATACACAGGATAAATTGGAAGTAATCAACAAAGGGAAGGCACTGTCATAAGAAGCAGTAAAGAAGAATTTCTTGGATAAAGTGAGAATTTAGCCAAAATTCAAATGAAGCTAAAAAATCCAAGAAAGAAAGAAGAGGGAGAGGATTCCAGGTGTGGAGGAAAGAAATTGAAAATGCTTTGATTCAGAAGAGTGAGTGTTTTATGTGAGGAAAAGCAATTAAGCCAATGTCACTACATCTGGTATGTGGAAGGAAATAAGGTTTAAGAAAACTGGAAAAGTAAGAAAAGGTCAGGTTATGAAAGGCCTTAAAAGCCAAATAAAGGATTTTTTATGTTTGATACTAGAAGCAAAATGTAGCAACTATAACTTACTTAATAGGGATAATGTGATCAGAGTTGAGCTCAAGACAGATTATGATGAAAACTAAATGGAGGAAAGATCAGAATAGGATGAGAATTGGCACAGGGCAAACAACTAGCAGACTAGAGCAATACTTTAGGTACAAAATGATGAGGCATTATAAAAGAATGATGATGATCATAGAGAGAATGTGGCTCCAGGAAGCTATAGTATGTGTGGTGGCCACAACCTCTTCAAAAAGTCTTGGCAGAAGTTGACCAAGTAACCAAGAGACCTCAAACCTGGTAGTGAGTTAAGGGATATGAACACCAAGTATGTGAAGACTTCCTCCTGTGGAAAGGGTGGATAAGAATAATTTATTCCAATGACCATTAAGGCAACTGAAAAGGCACTGTGGAACACGTAGAGGTCAGACAAGGATTGAAGACATCAAGGTTATCCACCGTATCCACCGTCATCACTAGTTGTCTTGACTTTTGTCCTGCCATTAAACTTTGATAATTCTAGAAGAGATAGTGAGACTGGCAACTTTGTGCAAATATGCCTCATTTAAATCCAATTCATGGCACAAAATCAAGACATCACTCTGTGACGTCATTGGTTCTCTTTGAAAATGAAGGTTGAACAACTATGTGTAATGATTGCAATTCTCTGAAGATTGAATATTAATGATTTATTGGCAAATGTCTGTGTGTCTGTGTATGTTTGTGTGTGAGAGAGAGAGAAAGAGAGAGAGAGAGACAGATAGACAGAGAGAGTGGCAGAGAGAGACAGAGACAGAGAAAGAGAGAGAGAGACAGGTTGGGGATAGAGGAAGGGAGAGAGAGAGACAGAGAGACAGAGAGAGAGAGAAAAGTTAGATGATTACCTGGTTGCCCTAATTCCTAGCTACCCTGGCTCAAGCTCCAAGCAGTGTGCCTGGCTGGTCCAGAAATAAGCCAGTGAGAAAAGCTGGGACTTGCCAAATGTTAAATATTCCAGAAAAGAGAAAGAGCCAGTGTTTCCTCTCCATTCACTCATATAGCCCATTTTTGCCACTCTAAGACTCTGATTAGATATGTGTTAACTTTGTTCCCCTTCCCGTGGGAGCTCCTGCCAGTACCTTCTGTATTCCAGGACACCAAGTCAGTTAGGAGGCACTCAAGTCGCATGACCTCTGGTGTCCTGTGCATGGGAGGTCAGCCAAAAGGTGAGAATGATGGGTTTAAAAATGGCATGAGGTTATACAATTCATATTAAATCCTTGCAAATGAAAATCTAAAAGAGGATTCTACCAAAGTTTGTAAAATGGATGAAGGTTGGGGATGAGAAAAAGGCCTTGAAAATGATACATATTTTCTGAGCATGGGCAACCAGAAGGATATTGGTACCCTTGACAGTACAAAAAAGTTAGCAAGAAGGCAGTTTTGGTGGAATGATAATGGGTTCAATTTGAGACATCTTATTTTAGGATGTTATCAGGACATCCAGTACAAGATATCTAGTAGACAGTTGGAGATATGTTACTAAAGTTCAGGAGAGAGGTGAAGGCTAGCAAATAAATTTTAATATAATCTACATAGAGATTACAATTTAATGCATTGGAAGTGTTGAGATCATCAAGAGAAATAATATGTAATAGGAGAAGAGAAAAGGATCCAGGATAGAACCATGGAAAGTGTTCACAATAAGTAGGCATAACATGGATGAAGATCTAGTATAGGAAACTGAGGAGTCATTGGAAAGGTAGGAGTAATAGAAAAGAGTAGTCATAAAATTTGAGACAAATCAATAAGTATTTACTAAATACTTAGTCTTTGCAAATTATTTGTATTAAGCATTGTGAATAGAAATACAAGCAGAATGAAAGATAGCTCTTGCCCTTGAAAAATTGATATTCTAATAGGAAAAGACAACATCTAAAAAGTAGTTGAAAAGGTCTGGGGAAGTGGACAAAAATGGTAGAAAGTTAGGAGTGAAGCCTGGAGAGATATGAAGAATTGGGCCTCCTTCTTACAAAGAAGATTCTGGGAAGAACCAGCCAGTTAGAGAGAGAAGCAAGGAGAGAGGGTATTTTCATTTTATGAAGTCCAAGGGTCAAATGAATTTCCAGGTGAAGGGATTTTGAGAGAATATTGAAGAGAAAATTTGGGAACGTCAGAAGCTCAGTTTGGTGAGGAATCAAGGAAAAGATAACTAAAGGTATCAGAGCTACAAAATGATCAAAATGGATCAGGATTGGAAAAAAAAGTCATTTGGTTTAGGTATTACATTTGATGACTTTAGAGAGAACAGTGATCTAGTTGAATGATGAAGTTGGATGGTATACTGCAGAGAGTTAAAGAGTTAAAAAATGACAAGAAAGGAAGTTCAAGCATCTACTGTAAGAAAACCCCCTCAAGGAGAATTATGGGATACAGAGACAGATGGATCAAATAAGAGATTGTTTGTGGATGGGAGAGTTATGGACATGTTTTAGGCAGTAAGGAAGCAATCAGTACACAGATTAAAAATTATTGAGAGTAAAGGATAGAGGAGGCAACCAAATGGATAAGATGGAATGGAATAAGATGACTTGCACATGTAGAGTATTTAAATTGACAAAAAGAGCTATCTTTATGTGAAATAGGGATGGAGGAGGTGATAGTAAAGAAAGGCATCTGAATGATGTGAGATATGAGAGAAAAGAGAAAGGATTATTCTCAGGAAATTGCTTTGATTTTCTTACATTAGAAATAGTAATTATTAAAATTTAATTAATTATTGAAATGTGAATAATACTATTTATTGTATCTACCTATGAAGATGTTGTGAAGTAAAAGGGATAAGATATATATATATATATATATACATACATGTACATATACTATACTTTATAAACCTTATATAAAATATGTATAAACGTTATATAAATGGTCAATAATCATTATAATTGTTGCTAATATTATTATTGCAATTACAACAAAATCAGCTTCTACTACTTCTTGAACATTTTATAGTTTTGAGTTTATTTTACATCTTCTATAAAATTACTTTTTTGTAATATGAAAAGCTGAAACTACTAAAGACTGTTGTTTAATGAAAGATACCTCAAATCACCTACTAAGGAATTTAAAATTAATTTCATGCTGAAAACACACTTCTTCCTTCTTGAATAACTTTTGTAGATTCCCCAATTCCCAATCAATTTTTCTGCAGATATTTTCAATTACTATGCAATTCATTTTTCATTTTATCTCCTAGGCACTTCTCATTTAATTTAATACCATTTATTTTATCTATTTAACTTCTTAAATTATTCATCTTAATTCACTCTTTTTGCCTTGTAGCCTTCAATATGTATTTTCCTAGAAATAAAGTAAAAAAAAAAAAGAACACATGAAAACATGAGTAGAGGAGTTTTTTCTTATTCCTTTTTGAAAGTTTTGAAGATTTTAATTTAATTGTACTTTAAGTTAGAGCCAGAAAAGCAATTGGTCCAGTTTTGAGCCTTCTATCACCACCAAACACAATTTGATTAGAATTTACTATTAATGAGATATGCCATCACCAAGGAAGTTTGGAGGAAGCAATGGAGATGGAAATGTTGGTATTCTTAATAAATGACTTTCTAGAACCAAAAAATAATGGTTTAATATAGAAAAATGTATATCACTTTCTGGTTTAAAATTCAGTTTCAAAATAATCAGAATCCCAAAAGATTTTTTAAACCCTTAACTTCTGTGTATTGGCTCATAAGTGGAAGAGTGGTAAGGGTGGGCAATGGGGGTCAAGTGACTTGCCAAGGTTCACACAGCTGGGAAGTGTTTGAGGCCAGATTTGAACCTAGTACCTCCCGTCTCTAGGCCTGACTCTAAATCCACTGCCAGCTACCCCTTCCTAAAAGATTTTGATGAAATTATGGATTGATAAATATTTCCAGACTATAAATGTAAATGAGAAAAATTATTTCTTCTGTTAAACATAATAAATCCTACATAAGTATATGACATTTTATAGACGTGGTATAAATATCATTAAACCACATTTACAAATAAATAAAGTGAGGGTCAAAAAAGTTAAATGAATTCCTTGACAGCTATTATTGAACTTAAACTCAGTTCATTGTCTCCTGAATAGCTAAGTTAATTGTGATATGCATTAGCTATTATTGTGCTCTATGAAATGGTGAATATGTTGAATATAAGGAGACATGAAAAGATTTGCATGGCCTAATGCAGGATAAAGGAGGAAGAACTACCACAGAAATATATACTCTAGCTACAATACAAATGGAAATAACCATAATTGCAAACCAATAAAAGGTGGAAATTATGAAATTTCAAAAGAGATGCTTGGCCCTAAAGAAGGCATAAGAGAAAACAATCCAATCCCACTTATTTGGAAGAAAAAAGAGGGTCCCAAGTATTGTATATTTTATATAGTCTCATTCTTTTTTGATGAATCAATTGATTTTTATTGTTCTTTCTTCTTCTGTCTATTTTTAAATTTCTCATAAATTATGTTGATTGTCCTGACAGGGAGAGGAAAGATAATGGGAGACACTTCAGTAATGCAAAAAAAGTAAGATGCATGCAACATTAATGAAAAAGTATCAAAGTCTAATAATGTTTATTTTAGCATGCCTTCCACTAAACAGAATTACAAAAAGGGATATTTAGAAAAATAGATAACAGACTAGAAGTAGCCAGAAAGTGATGCTATGACAACAAATATTCAGAATTGGCCTATATGAGTATAAAATTAAGTTATTTAGACATAACTCCCAAGATTCTGATCTAAAACGGAATATTACAGTAATTCTGTCATCTTTTCACTGTGGGGTTTCCCTTCTATAATACAGATTTCAAATAATTTACAGATATTGGATTCTATATAATTGCAATAAAGGTATTTTTGTATTTCTTCAACAGATAATAATATTCCAGGGATAATTATTTTATTTTTTAAAAATTACATTGATACAAATGGAATATAAAGACTGTTCATCAGTTCTCTCTCTATCTTTCACTACCCCTTTTTCCTCTTGTACACCAACTTCCTTTTCTAATTTTCTTTTCTAGAACATGAATGGCACTTGAAGATATTTGTCCAATAGTCAGTCTGTTATACTATTAGAGGAACTTGAATTTAACATTGAAATTGTTGCTATAAATAACACCAGAATTTAAAAAATAGCTTACAGCTCAATGGAAGGATGAACTGTAGTCAATCCTTGGATAGGTAAATAAATGCTATATAGGTAAGTAAAGTTGTCTTCGTTGTATTCAGAAAGGTAATAAAAATATTTTGATAGAATCATAAAATATAAAATAAATACAATTTTCTTTACTTTAAAAATTTGTACCTTCAATGTATATATCAGAAATATTCAGCTAATTTCCCTTTTTCATAAACATATAGTTATGTAGCTATATGTACATGTATGTATATATGCATAAGTGTATGTAAACATTTAGATACATGTACATATAAATGCATAAACTCTGATCTAAACCAATGATTCAAAAATAAATACAATTCTACTTATAATTTTATATTCTTATAGGGATTTATTGAAATGTCTGTATCAGAGTTGAATTGGAAAATAACAAAAGGAAAGAATCAGTATTTATTGAGGGTTCACTAGGTTCTAGTCACTGAGCTAAGTGCTATTCAAACATTATCTTACTTTGTCCTAACGGCAATCTTATGAGGTAAGAACTCTTATTATCCTTATTTATAGATTAGGAAACTTAGGCAGTTTAAAGGGATTGCTGGAGGTCTCATAGTTAATGAGTTTCTGTGTTTGACTTTTAACTTGGGTCTTCATTATTCCAATGCCACTTAGAAAACTAGGAAGGGACTTTACAGGTTCTGATTTCTAATAACTATAATCATTAGAATAGTTTTCCTTATTTTCAGTTTAAGTTTGTCTTTCTGCATCTTTCATTTATTGCCACCAATTCTATTCTCTGTATTCAATTAGATGTTTAGTCTCCCTTCTATGAACAATCTTTCAAATACTTTTGAAGTTTTTCTTAAGTACTTCCTACTTTTCCAGTGTAAAAATCATCAGCTTTTTCAATGTAACTCTACATGACAACTCTACAATATACTCACAACTTTGATCTTCTTCCATGAACACTATCTGCTGTCCAATTCATTCCAAAACCTTATCTTACCCTTATAGAGTATCACATCCCTCAGCCTCAATCCAGTCTAAATTGATGATAATTTTTTAAAGATTTTTTTTTTTGGTATCTTCTAATTATTGGCTTCTCAGTTGAAATTTCTATAGCTTTTTTCCTTGAAACCTTAGTTTTTGTCTTAAAATTGATTGGTTCTGAGGCAGAAGAGAGGGGAAAGGTAGGCAATTGTGGTTAAGTGACTTGCCCAGAGTCACAGTTAGAAGTGTCTGAGGCCAGATTTGAATCTCGGTCCACCCAACTCTAAGCCTGATACTCTATCCACTGTGCTATCTACATCTTCTTTACTAAATTCATCTCATAATCTAAAACAAATGATCACATTTTGTTTGACAAAGTGATTTCTTTAATTTTATGGAATTTTATGGTGATTTTTTTTGAATTTGAACTTAACAGATTTAGTTCAATGTTGTATTTGATCGAATTTTAGATCTTTTGAAGATTATTTTATTATTATAATTATATAAGAATATTATTATATCCTCTTACCTTAGAGTGCTCATGATATGGATTAGAAAAAATACACTTGAAACTTCAACACTATCATCTGAAGTACACAATAAAGAACAACAACAACAAAAGAAATTCTATGTAGAACTTGACAAAATCCTCCCAACCAAGTCCTTATATTCCTTGCTTCACTATGACTTAAATATGAAGGAGGATAATGAATCATATGTTGGACTTAAGGTCTAGAAGTGAAAGTACTCAAAATACTTATTGGACTCCTCAAAAAATTGACAAATATATTTTCATTATATTTACTTCAGTAAGAGCATATAAGTGATAGGAGACATAGGAAATGTCAAACATCAGTAAATAAATAAAAGGTATAATATATTAAAAACCAGTAAGAGGCAGCTGGGTAGCTCAGTGGATTGAAAAAGTCAGGCCTAGAGATGGGAGGTCCTAGGTTCAAATCCGGCCTCAGACACTTCCCAGCTGTGTGACCCTGGGCAAGTCACTTGACCCCCATTGCCCACCCTTACCACTCTTCCACCAAGGAGCCAATACACAGAAGTTAAAGGTTTAAAAAAAAACAGTAAACAGTGTTATTGATTTTCTAGTTATAACCAACCACTCAAATCATAAAATATATAATTATAAGAAAAGTCAAAATCCATACCCAAATAGAAGAATGAATAAAAAAATGAGAAAACACTATGCAATGACAACGACTGTCATTCATGCTATTTAAAGAAATTAGTCAAATTTTGGAATTCACCTTAGTCAGGAAATATTTGTTTTATGAATGGCAAAACTATTGCAACAAAGGGATATAGTAGCTTAGAGTATATTCATTGTTGAATATTATTAAAAAATATGGCAGAAGAATATAAGGAGTGTCACTTCACAAAGTACACATATACAGGAAGATAGCTGAATGAGATACTGTATCTAAACCCAGCTCTCTTAGATAACTTTGAAAGAGAAAACCCAACCAAAACAAAGCAAAACATGCTCCAGCGAAGGTTAATGAATACCAGAAAAATCAAGAATATGAAAACAAATGTCCTAAGGAAAATCATCCAGAAAAATTAGATCAATTGTCCTCAAAGAAAAAAGGTGAGATAATCTAATAATCATTGGCTTTCCAGGAAACAGTTTTGACAGGAATTGACTTAATACAAAGCTCCAAAGCCATATTTCAGAAAATCATGTATGAAAATTACCTAGTAATATGAGAACTAGAAGTCAAAGTGAAACTCATAGCTATGCATTTATTGGAGATTAGTGAATTTTGGGTGAATCCTTCTTCCTTAATGGGGAGATTGGTCACCCTCATTTATGGGGCAGATTAACAGAAACCACAGGACACTAAGATATAAGAAGTCAAAATCTGATTAATGAACTCAAATATTATTGTCATTTTACAGAATTTCCACATCAAAGAAAATATATTCTTAATGTCCAGAAGAAAAAAACTCATATACAAAAAAACTCACCTTAATCAATGAACACTAATTTTCAGAGATAAAAGAAAATAAAGGCTATAACATATTTATCAAAGCAAAATAAAACAGTTTAGTCCACAAGGAGAACTCATGATGAAAAAGTGAGGATAATTCTAGTCATAAAAATCTTTGTCAACACTCCTTATGAAATAAAGTTGAGTAAAAATATGAAGTGTAGATACAATGAACAACAACAACAAAAAACTTTAAGAAAGGTAAAGGAAAATAAACAGATCTGAAGGTGTAGAGGTTGGACATGTGCTTACATATGAAAGAGAAAGAAGAATCTATCTTTCCTTAGGATCCATGTATGGGCCTAGATAAACATACGGAAATTTTTAGGAAAGAAGAGTTCATGGCAAAATAATTACATGATACATCTGCTTTTATCATATAGTAGGTCTAACTAGGTTTCTATGCAAGAAAATATAGAAATTGTGGTATATGTGGCTTAAAAAATAATTCTCCTTATCATTCATACCTGGAATGGAATTCTCAAAAGCTGTGAAATTTGACAGATCTATGGAGAATAAGAAAATCCTTGTTAGAATAAGAAGCATTCAAAATATGACAAGAGGAATGATCAAGGATTGTGAATCTCTGTTCACCTTTCAAGTTGTCAGAAAGTGGTGGGCTTTTCTTTTTTTTATATAATATGAAGAAAACTCTCAAGGGAAGGCATAAAGGCAAAATCTTTAAAGAGGGAAGTAGATGTTCCCTTTTTGAGAAGTATATAATGGAATATACAGATAGGGAAAAAAGCTATTGACATGGGGGGGAAATGATTTGTAGAAAAAATATAAACCAAGCATCAGTATTTGTACATCACTATTTGTAACGTAAAAGTGGAAACTACCCTTATGTTCAGCATCTGAAGAATTGCTGAATAAATTGCTTTAAAGGGAGTTGAGACCTAAGACAATCAATTAAAGTGAGAGAATATTTAATTGTTCTCCATGAGTTAAAATCAGCAAGCCCAGATTAACTACATATCAAGATCATAAATCAACTGGCAAATAAAATTCTTGGAACACTTTTTCTTAAACCCTAACCTTCTCTTTTAGAATCAATACCAAGTATTAGTTCCAGGAAGAAGAATGGAAAAGGATAGGCAATGGAAGTTAAGTGACTTGTCCAGCTAGAAAGTGTCTGAGGACATGTTTGAACCTAGGACCTCCTTTCTCTAGGTCTGGCTCCCAATCTACTAAGAGAGTTGATCTCTCTTAGGATACTTTTAAAGAAATTTGAAAGATCGTAGAAAATGGGAAAGGTGCTAATAGATCCAATGTTTTGGAACAGACCTGAAAAAAGTCAATTTAATGGTAGCTCAGGCTGGAGATTGCAACAAAAGAAGACACTTGTGAACCATCTAACACAGTGATGATGAACCTATGGCAAAGGTGCCAAAGATGGCACACAGAGCACTCTCTGTAAGCACAAGTGCTGCCCTCCCCCTTAACCAACCACCCAGATTTCATTACTAGAAAGGCAGAGGGATTCAGAGCTCCTCCCTCCCCCATCTCCACCATTCCTGAACACATTTTTTTCACATCACCCACTCCTCTGTCCAGCAGCCCATTGAGAACATGTTCTCCCTCCCCCTGTATGGGGTAAGGGCTGGGATGTGGCATGCCTGGCAATAAATTAGGGGGCACAACACTTGATCTGGAGGATGGAGTGGGGTCAGGTTCCATTATTTTTTATAGGGTTAGCTGAAATGTGTAGAAAGGTCTACTCTTACTAGGATGGCATCAATTTGAGTAATACTCATTACTGACTTTCCTAGAGATTGGAGCAAAGTACTCAAAATACTGAAGGGGCTGAATTGACTATGAAGAGAATTCACCTAGCTCCTAGAACTTGTTCCTCTGTACTAAAGAGCTAAATTTGTAAGAAGGTACTTTAAAATTCCTCTATATTACCCAAGGCAGGATCAGCTGAAACATTCTAATTTTAAATACCCTTTTAGTCTTCTTAGTCTCTTCAATTGTATCTGGGTTACTTCTAAGTGCCTTAGCCCCTGGCTACTTCCTCTATCCCAAGAGGTTAATATAATAGGGCATTGTCCTTTTTTCCCTATACTCCCTAAATGTATATAGAGACCCTGAGTTTTTCTGCAGTTCAGAAGGAAATCTGAATAATTATATTACTATTGGCCCTTCCCATGATGTGATTGCCCCAAGGTGATATCCTTGTGTGGTGCTTTGGATCACTGTCTCTCTTGTGCTGATTAAATACCTGTTCCTTAAATACTTCTTTGGTGGTTTTGATTATTTTTCATGTTGACACTAGGCGACTTATGTAATTTGACCAATGTTTTGGAACTATTCCAAACACTTGGTAATTTGCTCTGATATCCACTTTTCAAAATTAATTATGATTTCAAAAATAAAAAAAGACTGTATTCACCATATTATAAATGGGAAAATATTTCAATGGTCTGGATATTTTATATAAGAAGAAGCAGTCTGGCATATTATAATAAACCCTAGAATTTAATTCAGATTTGAATCCCAAATTTATTGTTTACTAACCACTTATAGTAGCAGGTAGAAATTAGAGTTAGTGGGACCCTTATGAATTGTTTAGTATTGAATCATAGATTTAAAGGTCATTTACTTCTACCCTCTAATTTTATAGATGAGGTAACTGAAGTCCACAATAGTGAAGTGACTTGTTCATTGTCACAGAGATAGTAAATAGACAAGGAAATTAAGTCCTAAGGAGGCTTATGAGCTGAAGAAATTTCTGTACCCTAGGTAGATATTGAGAATGGTAAACATTCTTTTCATATGGGGGTACAGTTTTCCCTCTGGACACCCCAAACCCCAGAATGTTCTAGGTCAAACAGAAATGAGAAATTCCTTTGTAGGAGCATCCACTCCCTACTATGGAAGTTCCCCTACATATTCAATGAGCATAGATATGCACCTCCAGTTCCTATCTGATAAGCATCAGGTGGTACCTAATCTAATCATCCTTTGAATTCGACAAGTCATCCCTTATACCCCCAAACTCAATGAATTACCTCATTTCTGATTCACCCCATCCCCTCTTCCTTATCCTGTAACCCCTGTTGTCAAAGGTATAAAATCTCAATATCCCATCTCCTTGGGGAGGTTCCACTTATACACTGTTTCCCAGCCTTTCAACATGACTTCCAAATTAATAAATTTCTCTTTTTATTTTTAAGCTAAGTTTTGGAGTCTTGCATTCTTGCAAAGAGTAACCTGTCCTGAACTTGGAGCTTCACCTCAAAGGTCTACCTCATTGATTTGGTGAACGACTTCAGTTCTCTTTCTATTATGTTAAAATTCAATCTCTCTCAAATGGAGTCCTCTTGATTTTAAAGGAGAGGACTAGTAATTTTGCCTTCAGTAACCACTATTAAACTTCGTTGGAAAAAATGTGATAATTATACAAAATGCTTTGTAAAATTATTTGTTGATATTCAGTCATACCTGATTATTTGTAACCTCATGGACCATAATGTCTGTGGAGATTTCTTGGCATAGATACTGGAGTAGGTTGCCATTTCTTTCTCCAGGGTATTAAACCAAACAGGGATTAAGTGACTTTCCCAGGGTCACACAGCTAGTATGTATCTGAGGCTAAATTTGAAATCAGTTCTTCCAGATTCCTTAGCAAGTGCTCTATTCAATGAGTTATCTAGTTGCCTTTAAAAGAAGCCTAAAGACACTATAGAAATCTTAGCTATTATTGTTCTGATATTAGTTTCATGGCTAATGTATTGATTTGACATAGAGCCTTTTGAAGTCACACATGCTTAGAATATTTCCCCCAGAAAGTTATAAAACATAAAACATGTGTCTGTAGAGTTGAAAGCAAAAACGTGGTGTATTCGTGTTCACTTAACTTTAGGGCAATATAATTTAGATAAGTGATTAGGGGTAATGACTATATGAAAGGGTCAGGTAGGAAATTGTCTTTAATGGCCATATTTTGATATTGTCAAAATCTCTCCTCTTACCCTCTTTATCCCTCAGTTCAATAAGAAAGTAAGATTTATTACTGAGTTCTAAAATATGTTTCTAAAAAGACAAGTGCTAGGGAATTACAGGAGGTGTGGAATCTCATCCAAGTGTTCAGCTGTGATGGGGAGCATTAAATGATTTGAAAGCACTAAAGGTATGCTTTTAAAAGTCAGGAACTTGACCTGAATATAAGGGGGGGGGGGAAGAAGGAGGATGTTTAAGCAGCATGTGAATAAAATGTAATATTGATCTTTCAATGAATTCTTCTGTTGATTTTTTTTCAAGTCAGGAAATGCATGAAAATTGCCAACCACCCCCTGATTACTAAGGGAATGAATATATCCCCAAAAAACTACTAATGTTATACAGAGAAGTCAACTTTAAGATTTAATTTTTCCTTTCCACTCCCATTAATTTATCTACTGTCATTTTCCTCCATTGGTTCTATCTTTTATTCTACCTTCAGCTAACATTTGTTTCTTGCTCAATTTTTACCAATCAAGTCATGGCTTCCACATTTCATGACCAGGGACTTGAGAATTAAAGGTAATAAGAAGAGGCTGAATAGTATACAGGTGGGACAGAGGTTAGATTTGAAAATTAAGCCTCCCCTGACACTGTCCACCAGAGGTTTTGTCCCTTCATTACTAACTCATATGACTTAACTTCATGAATTAAGTACCTACCTTTCATGAAGAGTAGATTTGGGTGTCATTGAAAAGATAAGCATTTTCTTTCTCTATATATATATTTTTCCCTTAGAAATGTTTTCTGTTTTTCCACTGAGTTGTAAAAATGATTCTTAGTATTTATTTTCTGACATTTTGAGTTCCATATTCTCCCCTCTCTCTTTTTCCTTTCCCCACTCCCCGAGATGGCAGACAATTTACTATTGGTGATACGTGTGCTATCATTTAAAACATATTTTCATATTTACCATGTTGTGGAAGAATACACACACACACACACACATACACACATACAAACATTAAGAGAAGATGGTGAGTATCTAGCTTCAAACTCCAGTCAGTCTCCATCAATTATTTCTCTGGGATGAATAACATTTTTCATCACAAACCCTTTGAGATTGTCTGAGATCTCTGTATTGCTGAGAAAAGCTGTCCCATAGAAAGGGCTAGGCAATGGCGGTTAAGTGACTTTCCTATGGTCACACAACTAAGAAGTGTCTGAGGACAGATTTGAACCCAGGACCTTCTATCCCCAGACCTGACTTACTATCCACTAAGCCACCTACCTACCTCTTCAAATTAATTTTTATTTAATTCTCTAGAATTCTTTAAGTATATCATTGATCATCTGAAAAGAGTGACAATTTTGTTTCCTTGTTGCCTATTCTAATTCTTTCATTTTCCTTTTCTTCTTTCACTAATATAGCTAGCATTTCTAGTACAGGGTCATATGAATGTTCATAGTGGGCATCCTGCTTCACCTGTGATCTTATTAGGAAGGCTTCTAGCTTTTCCCCTTACAGATAATGCTTGCTAATGAGCTTGCTAATGATTTTAAATAGCTACAACTTATCATTTTAAAGAAAACTCATTTATTCCAGTTTTCTCTGGTGTTTTTCACTGGAATGGGTTTGTATTTTCTCAAAGGGTTTTTCTGCATCTATTGAGATAATCAGATAATTTCTGTTGGTTTTATTATTGTTATAGTGAATTATGTTGATAGTTTTCTTAATATTGATCCATTCCCTTATTCCAGGTATAAATCCTACCTGTTAATAGCAAATTATCATTTTGCTGTATTGCTGTAATCTCCTGACTAGCATTTTTTAAAAAAATTTACAGCAATATTTACTAGAGAGAATGGTCTATACCAGTGATGGGCAAAGTATGCCCATCCAGCCAGATGCAGCCCCCAGAAATGTTCTATTTGGTCTCGGGACATTATTCTTAATCTGACTAATACAATGAGTAAGATACAACACAATGAAACTTCGAAAGAGTTACCTTAGAAACAGACTAACAGATGAGCATTTCCTTTCCTTTGGCCCCCTCTTTAAAATATTTGCACATCACTGGTCTATACTATATTTTTTTTTCTCTATTTTGGTTCTTATTTCTTTAGGCATCAGCACCGTATTTGTGACACGAAATGAATTTCAGACTCCTTCCTTGCCTATTTTTCCAAATAGTTTGTACAGTATTGGATTTAATTGAACTACAAATATATTTTAGAATATACTCTTGAATGCATCTAGCCCTGGTGATTCTTTCTTAAGGATTTCACTGATGGTTTGTTTGATTTCTATCCTGATTTTTTAAAAAGTATTCTACTTCCTCTTCTGTTCATCAGGATGATTTATACTTTTGTGAATATTTATCCATTCACTTAGATTATGATATTTATTTTCCTATAATTAGGGAAAATACCTTCTAATGATTGCCTTCATTACTTCTTCATTGGTGGTAAATTCACATTTTTCATTTTTGATACTAGTAATTTGGCATTCTTTCTTTTTTAAAATCAAATTAACCAAGGGTCATTTTATTGTTGCTGTTTTTTAAAAAATAAAAACAGCTCTTTGTCTTGTTTATTAGGTTAATGACTTTCTTCCTTTCACTTTTATTAATATCTCCTTTGATTTTTAGTATTTTCAAATTAGTTTTTAATTGGAATTTTTTGATCTGTTCTTTTTGTAGTATTTCATTTGCATGCCCAATTCATTGATCTGCACTTTCTCTATTTTATTGCTAAATTTGAGAAAAAGAAAAATTTCCCTCAGTATTGCTTTGGCTGCATCCTAAAAATTATGATATGTTGTCATTCTCTTTAAAAATAAAGTATTGTTTCTATGATTTCCTCCTTGTTCTACTCATTCCTTAGGATTAGATTATTTAGTTTCCAATTAATTTTTCATCTTTCTGTCTTCAGTCTTTTATTGAATGCAATTTTTATTGCATTATGGTCTGAAAATAAACATTTACTATTTCTGCTTGTGTGAATTTAATGTAAATTGTACCCCTTTATTCCATTTGAAAACCCATTTTTGGTCAGTATCCATCCCACACTTTAACTGTGCACCATGGGGCTACCTGATATCAGGAAGTGGCTGGATAAAGTACCTCCACAAGGCATGTCTGAAAGATAGGTCTTAGAGTCAGACTAAGGTTGTCTGTCCAATTAGAGAGTCCCAGGAAGAGTGGAGAAAACTGGTTTTATAAGAAAAGGAACAGAAGAAGCAAGGGTTCTCTCTTTTCTGGGTTTGTGACTTTCTACCCACAGGGGCTGGAGATTGAGACAGTCTGAGGCAGAATGGGAAACAGAGATTAAGTGTGGCCACATGATCATGTCATTTTTTTTCTTTCTCTCTAGCCTTTAGTGATAAATAATTATAAATTAATATATAGTCTCTAGAGAATTTTAGTCATAACATGCTTTTCTATAATTTATTGGGAGGCTTTCCAGCCCTAAAACAGGCCATTCTTTGTGTGTCATATACCACTGAGAAAAAGGTATATTCCTTTTCATTCCCATTCAATTTTTAGCAGAGAATTATCATATCTAACTTTTCTAAAATTCTTTTGTTAAACTTATTTAGTCCTAACGGGGCAAAGTTTTAAATCCCCCACTAGGATCATTTTACTTCTCCTTTAGAAATGTGGATGCTATGCCATTTGGTATGTATATATTTAGTACAGATATTATTTAATTGCCTATGTTATGTACAATATTACTTAGGTTACCAAGGCAATATGATATGATATACATAAAAATTTTAGGCAAAAGATTTTAGTTCAATATTATTGATTGACAACACTATATATAATGTTTTATTCTTAACCTTTAAAATACCCCTTAAAAAGGATTTAACAGAAATCTGTGTAATTATTTAGAAAGCAACATTAAATAAAATGAAAAAAAAATTTCAGCAGCAATCTGATGAAGAATATTTCAACCATTTAAAAGTATAACAAAAAAGGGGCAGCTACATAACAGAGTATATAGAACTCCTGTCCTGGAGAATGGAAATCACATCTTGCCTTAGTCACTTATAAGTATGACCCTGGGTAAGTCACTTAACCCAGTTTGACCAGACCCTGCATTTTTTTATTTCTTTCTTACAGCTGTAACTAGGATAGAAAGTTGTGTGTGTGTGTGTACCTATATATATATATATATATATATATATATATATATATATATATATATATATAGAGAGAGAGAGAGAGAGAGAGAGAGAGAGAGAGAGAGAGAGA
>NC_058130.1:103546615-103584742 GCF_016433145.1 Gracilinanus agilis
AAAAAAAAAGAGTTGATCTCTGACCATAATTTTAAACATTTAGATTCTCTTTGCCAAACAGTCAGAAGACTTTGACTCTAGAGACTACCGACACGTGATTAGGACCCCTAAAGTTTTTTACAAAAATGTGCCAAATAATCTTCTCAGCATTCAGATTTATTTCTTTTACCTGGATTGTTTCCTCTGTAGCTGTAAACATTTTCTCTCATTTCCATATCCTTTTGTGAGCCATTCTTTTTTAAGCTGTTTTTGTTGTTAATTCAGCTTTGTTATTTTGAATCACTTTCAGACAAAATAAAATCTAAAGGAATCTGGAGATAAAAGAGAAGAAGATGAATTTCAATTGATCCAAATATTTAGTAATAATCATAGCAAGCGTTCTTACAACACTATAACATTTCTGAAACTTTTTTTTAAAGCTTTTGATCCTCAGAACAGGAAACTGAAGTACTTGGGCATAGGGGATAGCTATGGGATCTGTGTTTTCATTGATATAGTAAACTCCAAAGTAAGCTAACTTAATAAATGTAATTAACACCATTCCTGAAAATAAAGGAATTGAGAGTGAGTTAGATTCTAATGTAATTATTCCAAATTTACAGCTATAAGAAGGTTTTATAAGTTCCCAACCCCATTTAATGTAATGTAATTTGGTTGAATGACTCTAAAATAGGTATGAACAATGTCTATTCACCTTGATTGGATCAAGTAGAGGTGTAAACTAGNAATAGGTATGAACAATGTCTATTCACCTTGATTGGATCAAGTAGAGGTGTAAACTAGATGAACAACATAGTTAATGGATTTGGGGTGGAGTGAAGTATTTTTAGCTATTGTGTGAAATCAGATGGCAAAATGTATTGAGATTGGTTGAAAGAATTAGTCACAGCTCTGGGACTATGTAGGTCACAGAAAGTAATTTAATCAAGAACACTCTGAAAAGTCTTAGCTATAACAACAACAAAAACAACAGTTAGCATTTGCAGAGAGCATTAAAGTTTGCAAACTGCTTTGCAAACATTAGCTATTTTATTATTATAAGCCTGGAAGTGGATATTATTATTATCTCCATTTTATAGATGAGGAAACTGAAGCAAATAGATGCTAAAAAACACACAAGAAGGGAGTGTTCTGTTGTCAGATTTGAATTTTGTTTTTCTTGATTCCAGGCTTTAAGCAATTTTTAAGTACTTTCAAGATCCTTGTAGCTATAAAAAGAGAGTTGGTGGAAGACAGGTGAGCCAAAGGGAAAGTTATACTCCTCCACTTCAATCATCCAACTCACCATTTTCCATATTACCTATTTTCCATAGTACCTAGTCTAATATAACTAGACTCGTAACACTTTATACATTTCTCTGGAAAAATGATACAGATAAACTACCATAATGAGGAAAGACATTTGGTATCATAGTCAGGATAAATTGAAAGGAGTCTGCAGAGAAAAGAGAATAAAATTAATTTCAATTGATTTAATTATTTCATTTTATTCATAGCAAATTAGGGAACTTGATTTCTTCAAAGCAAAGAGTTCATCTTGGGATCTCTATAGAGACTTGGTCATGGTTCTTGGAGCCCATAAGAGAGCAAAAACACATATGAGGAACTTAATAAATATGCCAAGAAGGGGGGAAAGAGCTTCCATTCAACCAAGAAAAATAACTTATTCTTTTACTACATGTTGAAAACTTGATTCCATTGTATCTTGGAATTTGTATGTACTTATGAAGTTTCCCAGTCTAATGGGAATGAGATGTTTTTGTACTAATAAATCTTACTATTGTGAAAAGGGAATTTATCCTTTTCCCCTTTTCAACTACAGGTACCTGGTGTGAGTTTGAACTCAGGCAGGAAGTGAAGATTGTGTGAGAAAAATCATTGGATAAATTTAGTCACAAGGGCAGAACAGCCAGAAAAATGGAGCAAGGCAACCAAGAATATTGTCAGAATGCAGAGCAAATTTCCAGGCATTGCCTCCTGGGAAGTCCAATTTGGCAAATTAGAAAACTATGGCTGGCTACTGAGATATGATGTGTGTGAGTTAGTGGGCAGAGAAAAGACTTTATAAAGGTGAAACTAGGAGGAAGTAGGGCCTTGGCATGCCTGTTGATGATGCTGACTGGCCCTTTGGTGAGTGTAGTGAGGAGGCCCAAGATGGCAGCCACAGATTAACCAGATAAGTACCTTTTATTTCTCTCTCTTATTTTTCCCCTCTTTTCCTCCTCCTACTTTTGATTTAATAAAATTATTATTCTATTAAATTATTAAATTCTAAGTCTCTTAAATTTAAGTTTTACACTATACAATTTCAATAAATATATTTCTTAAAAGTGAATTGTTTGATTATCAATGGGAATGGGGCAAAGCAGGTGGGGACTCATGATCATAGAAAAAAGCACTGATTTCTTAGAGTTATTCCAAGAACTTCTGGGAGAAGTCTTAACATTGCTTGTAGTGCTTAGACTCCTCAGGGATGGTGAAAGTTGGGAGATTAAGCCCAGAAGAAGTGATATTTGGATAAGAAATTTGAGTCTCACACAGATTATATTACTTTACCAAATAACTAGTTAGTGTTAGAGGATAAAGTAGAAAGAGTTAAATAATGAAGATAAAAAGAAAGGCAGTTAACAATATAGTACCTGGACTCATGGAACTCACACTCAAATAGGAGAAACAATATGAAAATTACTATATAGACACATGATATCTATAATAAATTGAAGATAATCTTGGAGTGGGGAAAATAAAGAAAAAGGAGATAGGCATTTTGTCCTTATATGGTATACTCTTCCATACTATCAAGGCGTTGATTGACCTGAACCAGAATCAGAATAGAAAGGGAACAAAATAAGATGATATATAAACCACTTTAAATATTTTCCTAATTTCTGTATGTCTTTTGCAAAAAAAAAAATTACAAAGTTTTTCTTCACAATAAATAACTTAATCATTCAATAACTTTTCTCATTTTTTTTATTACCACTGTTTTTACATTTCTATTTACATACAACTTCATTTCTTCTGCTTTAACTCTCTCTTCCCTAGTTCTATCCTTTTGACAATTATATTTTTTAGACATTTTTACCCATTAATTCTGAAGAGAGGAAGTCTTCCCTTTTTTATTGAAGACTAATGGATTACTGAGACTCCCCAGTGTCAATAAAGTAAAGAATTCCTTTCAGAATATTTTAAAAATTCTTGCAAAATTTCTTCTTGTTTCCAACCTTGCCACTATGATTCACATATCATTTTTTATTATTCTCAACTTTTATATTTACAATGAAGGAAGAAGAATAGATGCTGGAAAGGCTAAATTGAAGTTTCACCTCATAATTCAGATTGGGAGTGGCCATCACAGCAGTGTTTACTCTGAGATGCAGTGAGCTCTGAAGATGGTATTAAATCCCTATTGCTGCTTTGACTTTTTATATATGAATAATCATAAGATTTCTAAATTGCTTATCGCAGGTATCACTTTTCTCTCTCCACATATTGGAAACAAAGATCAGCAGTTGAGCATCTGCTAACACTTTCCTGCTAGCATTTGCTTCTTTGTGAGAATGTACTTGGGGAAATCAGAGACCAGGTGCTCATATTGAGAATACTACTCACTCCTTACCCTTATACAGATGGATTTGTACATTTGCTGACCTTTTGGTTTCAGGACAAATCTTATCTCTGTAGGTGAAAATCACCCAGCAAGGCACTCTCTCACTTTGGCTTTCTAAGAAAAAAATTTCCAAATAACTTTAGACTGAAATTTTGTTAGTTAAAATGTTCTGTTTGTACTTTATGATATATGCCCCCAAACTCATGGATATCATAAAATTCAATGAAATGGATGCATTTATATTTAATACTTTTTGCTTAATATGTCATGTGCTTTATAGATTTTGTTATAACTCAATTCTACTCCTTGTATATTTATATAAAAATCCTGTGAGTTGCTATATTGGGGTTGATGGTAGAAGAAAGGATTAGACAGCTGAGATAAGATTCATTCTCTATTTCATTTAGCAAATAAGCATTTAACATGCTTATTTTGTCTATTATTCATGCTATCAAATTAATAGACAATACTTTTAATTATAGAATGTTTATTAAGGAATGAAAAGAAATAGCAATTAATCCTCATCAGAATTGCATATAGTGCTCTTAATTATCTAGAAATATACTTGACCACATTTCTCTCATGCCTTGGGATTAACCCAGACCATGACTTTGCACTGGCATACTTTGTTCTTAGTTACCGTACATTGCATATAATTTTGATGGAAAATAAAATGATTGTTATTATAATAGTTACCTTACAATCAAATAAAGCTTTTCAATGTTCTATCACATTGGCAAATTTGGAGTCCTATTGTGGTGAACTTTAAATATCAAACAAAGAAACTTGTATTTTCATTAAAAGAGTGATGAGAAATCATTACGTCTTCTTGGCTGGGGCAGTGACATAGTCAGATCTGAATTTTAATAATACCAATTTGTTATTTATGTGAAGGATATTTCAGGGAAGTAGATGAAGACACAAATATTAATTAGGAAACTAGTGATGAATACATTTCTCAAAATCATCTACTTCTAACAGTTATCACACTCTCTATTAATACACTCAACACTTTCTAACTACTGAACCACTCATATAATTGTAGTATTCTTATTCCCTCGCACCCTAAATTTCACTCTATAATTCTCTGTAAAATGTAATTTCCTATTCCTCAGCAAGGGAGAAAGCTATGGAGGGAATGTTCATTCTATGCCCTGAATGGCAGTGTCTACATATTTTATATATTTCCCATTCTTGCTATTATTCTTCCCATTTGATAGATAAAAGCCCTGAGGAACAAAAACTAGAGTCACTTGCTGGTGTGAAGGTTTAAATTTTGGGGGTCAGGAGTTTGATCAAAAACAGAGCACAGTTTATTAAACACAAAACACTTAGTTTATTATTAGGACATACATATAGGAAATAGAAAGGAGGAAAGTGAAAGTAATCTTATAATAGATTATGACTATTCCCCAGATCCCAATCCTAACTATATTCCTCTAAAAAAACCCTAAATCTATCTGCCTCAGAGGGCAATATCATCTGCTAGACTGAAGCTCTCGTCTACTCTCCTATTCTCACTATCTAATAATAGAACCACTATCTATCTACCGTATCTACCCAAGCTAGTCAATAATCAATAAGGCTGTTAAGACCTTAAATCCGTTTCTCAGTCTCCTCACAATTCTAGAGAGAGCAAGCCACACACACGCACACACACACACACACACACACACACACACACACACACACACACACACACACACACTCCTCTCTCCAGGGTTCCCAGAGACAAAAAGCCCTTTCCAAGGGTCTGCAACTTACAAACCACACTCAGCCTATTTATCTAAATAAACTTGTCATCATTTATATAGCATTTTAAGGTTTAAAAAGCTTATTATTCTACTTTCAGGTTGAACACTGAAAACTTACTATCTAATCCTTTCCTCTTATTTTTCCAATTTTCTATGTACCTCACTTCTAAACCTTTTCTTCATTTTTTATCTTGACTTTTAGTCCCTCCATTTCTCAGTAGTCTAAGTATTACCTCTACTCTGGCTTTGTTTTTCTCTATTCCCACTTGACCCTATAGTTAATCAGTTCAGTTTTATAAATATTTTCTAATCCCTTACCCCCTTGATTATCTCTTCTCACATCTTTAAAAATTCTGAATTAACTTTCATAATATTCCTCCTCCATTCTACTCACTAGCTCCTCACCAGTGTTTAAAGAAGACTAAGAACCAAACTGACTTAATCCACTACAAATTCACTTAACTTAATATCAGCAGCATAACAAAGCTTGAACAGGATTCTTTAATCTCGATATGATTATTTAAACTACACAACTCTGACACATTTCCCACAAGCGATTTAGGATGAGGATTTAAGTTTACAAACTTTCTCCTAAATTACTTTTCCATCTCATCCTTGTAATATATCTCTTACTTTGAGAAATTAAAGAATTCTTAAATCTAGACAATCAACCAAACAATGAATCAAGCTTTGATCTGTAGCATTTTCTGGTCTCTTCAGTAAATACTCACTGAAAATTTAACAATCAACTCTCAAAAACCTGAACTCCCTTGTTTAAAGCGGCTCTAGTTTTCCCCTGGAGATATCCTAAACCTTCTGCCCTGGACCCTTTTCCACATGTTTTACTATTCTCATCAGTTTCTAAGGGTTCAATTATCATTTGTTTCCTACACTTCCAGAGCCTTGATGTCTCTCTTGAATTCAAACTCTATGTTACCTACCACCTGCAAGATATCTCACTGGATGTTCTATAGATGTGGCCACTAGAGAATAAAAACATAAAACAGGTAAATAAAAAGGCAGTGGATAGAGCACTGAACTTGGAATAAGGAAGATATTAGTTCAAATACTGCCTGGAACAATAATTATCAGTATGATCCTGGCAAGTGACTTAACCTCTCCTAGATGTAATTTCCTTATCTATAAAATGGTAATTGTCATAGTACCTATTTTATAAATTTGTTGTGAGGAATATATAAGAATATGTTTAATGTACTTTGTAAAAAAGAAACTTCCATATAAATGTTAGCAATTATTGGAGTATTATCCTTCCCCTCAAATCTACCCTTCTTTCTGATTTCCCTATTGTTCAGGTCAGCTTTAATCTAATTTATTTCAGGCACCTTCGTGTTGTTCCCTTTGCCTCAAATGTTTGCCTTCTTCAATTCATTTCCCCAAATTACTGCCAAAGTAATATTTCAAAAGCATAGGTATGAACATTTCACTTCCCTGCATCAAAAGATATAATGATTCTTTATTGGACTATGCTAAAGAATGCAAACTCCTCATTTTAGTGTTTAAAGTCCTTCACAATCTGGCTTCAACCTATCTTTCACAACATATTACACATTATTCCCCTTTACAAACTCTACTTCCAAACTAATTCAATCTACTTGTTATTCTTAGTATACAACCATCCATTTCCCATCTCTATGTCATTATGCATGGAATGTATTATCTCCTTAGTTTTTCCTCATAGTATCCTTATTTTCTTCAAGACTGCTCAAGCATCATCTTCTCCATGTAGCCTTTCTTGACTTTCCCAACTGTTAATTTCATTCACTGCAATTTACTTTGTATATATTTTGTATATTTTTATATGTGTGCATGTTATTTTCCCAAATTGAATGTAAGCTTCTCTGTTTTAAATCCCTTAATGATTAGCACTCAGTAATTGCTTACTAATTCATTAATTGAAATCATTTTGTATAAATTATTTATTTTAGGCTATAGAATCCTGGAAGTAGGTATTAACAGTCCAGTTATTTCAATTTTGCAGATAGGAAACCTAGGCACAGAGAGGTAAAGGATCTACTCGTGGTTATCCAACAAATGCCAAGTAGAGAACTAAACTTTAATCTTCCTGACATGATTTCATTCCTTTATTTGTTATACTTTTCTGCTTTTCAATACTGGTATAGCTTCCTTTAAGGAAACGCACACTCAAAATTAAGAATTTACAAAGCAGGAAAGTTGGATGTGATTATATACTTTCCAAATGGATTCACCGTCAGTTCCCATTAAATATTCAGCTCTCCTGGTGCATTTGAAATGATTAAACTTTAAAAAATTCAATTTGCACAAAACTTTTCAAGAACACATCTGTGAACAAACAACTGAATATATCTTTCAAACCTGCTGTTTTCAAACATGTTTTTAAAATGCCCAAAGAAAAAGAAGCAGTTTGTAACAGAGCTTAGTTAAAGTTAGGTTTTCAAATACTGATATAAACTTGGGTGCTTGATGTGAAATCTTTAATGTCTTAATGCAAATTAATGTACAAACCAACTTGAATTTCAAGGACTAAAATAGAGGAAGGAGGATAATTTTAAAAATAGAAAGTTGAACTGAATTTGGACCTTTGACCAAAGGGCAATAAAACAGTAAATACCCTTTGATATAGCAATACCATTACCATGTTTTTATCCCAAAGAGATTAAAAAGAGGTGGGGAATGAAAGGATCCATATGTACAAAAGTATTTAAAGTAGCTCTTTTTTGGTGTGGGGCAAAGAAATGCAAAGTGAAGGGAAACCCATCAATTGGGGAATGACTATATAAGTTATATTATATGATTGTATTGAAGTATTGTTGTGATTTAAGAAATGATAAACAAGAGGAGTTCAGAAAAAATGAGAAGTTTTATGTGAACTGAAGCAGAGTGAAATAAGCAGAACCAGGAGAACAAGGAACCCAGTGACAGAAATACTATACAATAAACAATAGTGAATTACAGCTAGTCTCAGTAATAAAATGATCCAAAACTATTCCAAGGGATTTATGATAAAAAATGCCATCTGATTCCAAAGAAAAAGAACGAAGTTTGAATCCAGATCAAAGTAAACTTTTTAAATTTTCTTATTTTTTTCTATTTAGGTTTCCTTATACAAAAGGATTAATATTGAAAAATGTTTATTATTATAAACACCTTAAATATCTTGATTATGACCTTCCTTTATATGAATGTAATCAGCTTAACCTAAATTAAATCCTTAAATTCTCACTTTTCTGCTTACCTTTTTATGATTTTCATGTGTGTTGGGTTTGCTCATTCAGTTTTCTTTGAGCTCTCTTTTTTTTTTTTTCTTTGTATGTTTGTTTTGTTTTATTTGGTCACAAATATCCATAAACCTTCTATTTTTGTGAAATGTCAAAATTTTTCCTGGAATATTTTTATGTCCAGTTTCACTGAGTAAATGATTCTTGCTTATAATCCTAGGTACTTTCCCTTTTTTTTTTTTTTAAACCTTTACCTTCCATCTTGGAGTCAATATTGTGATTGGCTCCAAGGCAGAAGAGTGGTAAGGGTAGGCAATGGGGGTCAAGTGACTTGCCCAGGGTCACAGAGCTGGGAAGTGTCTGAGGCCAGATTTGAACGTAGGACCTCAGATCTCAATGCCTGGCTCTCAATCAGCTGAGCTACCCAACTGCCCTGGTACCTTTCCCTTTTGATATATTACATTCCATGTCCAATAGTTCTTTATTGCAGAAGATGTAGGTCCTCTATAAACTGAATGTGACTTGAATATTTAAATGATTTTCTCCTGCTTTCTTGCAATATTTTTTTTTTTTGTAACCTTTGTGTTATAGTCTCAGAATGTTTTATTTTGCAATCTCAGGAGATGATTGGTGGATTCTTTCATTTTCTATTTTCCCCCTCTTGTTTTAGGATGTTAGGGCAATTTTCACTGATGGTTGCTTGTAACATGATGTGGAGATTTATTTTATTTTATTTTATATTTTGCAAATCTTGCAAACCATCGCGGTGAGGTCTCTTCTGGTGCTTCGGTTAGATCCAGTTATCTTCCGATCCGGCAATATGCAGTTTGAGGGTATGGCCCAGATACCTTCCTGTGGGGAAGCTTGGGACCATTTCGTCCAGCTGAATTCTGCTTCCCTGGCTCCCTGTGCCCCGTTGTCTTGTCACCTGGACTGGTCCCCCTCTTCCTGCTTTGCTCTTTCCTGCCTACCTGCCTTGTACCAATATACATTGAATATCTAGAATTTTGCCTTTTGTCCCGACTCTTCTCTTTCCCAGGAACAACATTCTAGGCAAGTGTTTTGGGAATCATTGCTTATCCTTTTCCTTAATCCAGAGGAGTTAATTAAGTCAACTTTGGGACACTGTCCTGAGGCTATGGTAACCTAATGAGTGGATGACAATGAACCTCTCCTTGATCCACTCTATGTAGTTAGTTTCCTATCTTGATTCCTTCCCATCTTTCAGCAACCCACTGGAGAGCAGCTTCAGTGCAGGACCTCCCTGGACTTATGAATAGTGATCCAGCTGATATTGCCATTGCATCAGGAAAGGGTACCGCAGTTTTCTCTCATTTGGCTGTACTCATTTGCCAAAGTTCAATTCCACCTCCGCTATTTGCCTATGTCCCTTGTATTCCCGTGAGAGAATATAAGCTATTTGAGGGTAGTTTGTCTCACTTTTGCATTTGTTTTCTTATTGGCTAGCGTTGTAATTGGTACATAAAAGGTCATTAATAAATGCTTGTTAATTGACAAAAAGAAAATAATAAGAAAAATCCAGTTTGTTTCCCCGGGTCGTTGGGCTTGAGTTGGCTCACAGCCTGCTCTGTTGGTCTGTTGCCTCTGACAGTGTGGCTGGCACTGTGTGAGTTGCTGCTCTGCAGTCTTGTTGCCTCTGGCCATGGCGCCCACAGGGCTCAGGGCTTGTCTTTTTTCTGCCACTTGGCATTGGTATTGCATTTTCGTAATTGCTTTAAACATGTCAAATAGTTTCAGTTTCAGCATATTAGTTCTTTTAATATATTCATATAAGCTTTTTTTCTTCATATTTTTATGCTCAAAATGCCTTGTTTGGGAAAAAAATCAAGACATTTGTAGGTATCACCTTTATCCACTGTTCTGATGTGATCTCTGCATTCCAGCTCAAAGCCTTCAACTTATAAGCATTATTTGCTTACCCAGCAGGTAGATTATTAGATATTCAGTGGATTGATAGACAGGCTAAGAGGGGAGGGTCTGGGTTCCGATCTTACCACAAACACTTCCTAGCTGTGTGACCCTGGGCAAGCCACTTTACCCCCATTGCCTAGCCCTTACTGCTCCTCTGCCTTCAAACCAATAAACAGGATTGATTCTAAGATGGAAGTAAAGTTTTGTTTTTTTAAGAATTTTTTGATTATGGAATCCAGATAGTCATTAAATATTACTGGACAAAAGGTTTCAAGAGATGAAGGAGCTGTTAAATTTACTTGTTTTGGTGGATTTATACAACTTTATGCCATCCATATAGATCAAATATTTAAAAAAAACATGTTTTACTTGATTTTTAAAAATGTATATGCAATCTTTACTTCTAGTTAGCAGATATTTTAAAATATTTGAGTATATAAAACCTTAATTAATTTATATTCAACCCCCTGAAAATGATATATTTATATAAATTATTAAACATTATTGTTTTGATAGAATGCTTCAATTAGAGAAATATATATGTGATTTATATCTACCTATATATCTCTACATATATGTATGTAGGTATGAGTGAATGCTTGTATAGCTTCAGAATAAACCATGCATTATGGAACTGGGTCAAAACCTATAGAATAATCAGGAAAGGAGACATATATGTCTGACATTTCTTTGCAGTTTATTCAATATTCACCAATTCATTGACTGTTCTTTATCTCTCTGGAAATTTATTCTAAACTTCTGTTCTTATTCATTATTTTGTTCAGTTAATTAATTGTATTATATTCCTATCTTGTAGATTCTGTGTGTGTGCTTACTTTATACAAGCTGTGAAAGTTTTAACTACTACATATAAACATGTAATTAATAATACTTGAAGGTGGCACTGGTTTTCTTATTCTTTGATAATAACTGTGTGTTGTCTGTCTTCTGTTAAGAAAGAAAGCATCAGGGTCACTTCTGAGAAAGAGGGTTGAAAAGTGTTTTTTTATTAATTTACACACTGTAAATATACATATATTTGCTGTAAATATATATATGTATATATATATTTACAGACCTTATTGGGCTCAGTCACTTTTCATCTGTACATAGAGGCAAGAGTTTGAGTTACGACCATTAGTGTATCTCTTCTGATATTCAGCACATTAACTGTGCACAGATATTCTGTTTATAATTTAACTACTTTTATGATTGCATTCATCTATTCTATGACTCTCAGCTGACTACTCTTGAGAAAAAAGAAGTATTGTTCATAGGTGATGGCATTTGTTTCCAGTTTTATGATGAGATAATCCTGGTGCTGAAATAAAGTAGTTCTTTCTTTAGTCTATCTAACATGCACTCATGATTCACTTTCTTAAGTGGTAAACATCAGTAGAACTGAAGTATTTCTGGGAGACAGGATACTGGCATTTTTTATTTAATTTTCCCCCAATGGAGAATTGTCTTATGATGTTATTAGGACATAAATAGTATGATTTATTTTACTATGTTTTGTGCCAAGATGGTCATTTGAAGAATTTTGCATTGGGCAGGTCTACAACCCTATGTGATCCCACAATTTGACTCATAGAAATCATCATATCACACTGACTAATCTAGTCTGTCCATCTAATTGATGGTGTCTCCAGGACCTCATTAAACTTCTATTTCAGTTCTCCTTCTCAACTGCTATAAACATTAAAGACTGCATGAAGTTTTTCTTTTATAGCATCCTAGTTGGCATTGTTTGCTTTACTTTCCCATTGCCAACCCTCATTATTCTTCTCTTCCTCTATTCTGATTCCTCCAGACTGCTTCCTTCCCAACATTGCTACCCACAGTTACTGAGATGATTTCATGTCAGTGTTGGGTTCTGAGATAGTTACAATAGACTGAAGAAGAAAGCTATGGATGGTTGAAGTACCATTGTTTTTCAACACCTTAATATTGTAAAGAGTTAAAGGTTTTGTTAGTTCATTTTTAATAAGACAATAAAAGTTAACCTCTTATGTTTAAAAATGATCATTAATAGTAAGAAGTTGTATTTATAGAGGTTATCATACTATGTCCCTATATTCTTATTTTTAATCTTTGCTCAAAATTGTCAGTTATTTGATGAGTGCTATGTTAAAAAGAATCCTTGAGTTGAAATCAGATGATTTGGTTTCAAATATCAGCTTTTTAACTTATTATTTGTATGACCTTGAATAACTAATTTAATCTTTCAGGGATTCAATCAACTCATCTATAAAATTTAGACTTTGGTCTAGACTACCCTTGAGATTCTTCTGAGATCTAAATCAACAATATCAAGTTGGTTAGCACTGATCAAATACTATGTGATTTTTATATACATAAAGAAGTATATGATTATATGGGTAAAAATGATCCTAACTGAATTCTATATTAATCCATTAGACAAGACTACAAAGCCTTAGTAAAGGCTTTTTACTTACAAAGAGAACTACCATTCAACTAATGAAAGTTAAATAAATAGCAAATATACAAGGAAAAACAACTTGCCTTCCTCATTTAAGGCTAATTAAATTTGCCTTCTTTGACTTTTTAAAATAATGACTTATTTTAAGTCTTTTTTTTATTAGTTTTTTACTATTTTACTATCTTTTACATACATTTTTACTATTTTTATTTTACTATCTTTTACATACATTCTTCCCTGTTTGTAATATGCCTATTATAGTGGCAAGGAACATAGAATCCAGAAAAATCTGACAGGAATTTATTATGTATTTGGTGATTGATCTAAATCTTCTTCATTACCACCTGTCTATTTATGTCCCAGGAATTATCTCTAAAAGAAAACTATATTTTTCTTATTGCTAATTCATTATTTCTCAGGTAGCATTTTCTCTAACTTTATATCTTCATTTAGATTTAAATTATTTTCATTTCTTCTTTTTTTATACTCTTACCTTCCATCTTAAAATCAATAATACGTGTGAATTCCAAGGTTAGGGATAAATTCTAAGGCAGAGACATTGGGGATAAAGTGACTTGCCCACTACCATAGAGCCAGGAAGTTTCTAAGGACAGTTTTGAAGCCATAGCATCCTAAGTAGGTCTGTCTCTCAATCCAATGAGCCACATAGCTTTCCTCTCCATTTCTGTATTACTTGACAAAGATACTTTCAATTTGAGTCCTGACTTTTAAGTTATTATTTATTCAACCTAATTTTGCAGTATACATAAGCTTTATGAACATTATATTTCTATCAGTATCAAAATAACTCATTTAAAAAAGAGTAGCAAATGGTCTACCATTGGTCAGCACTACACAATATTTCTAAATTGCCTCTAATTTTGTTGTTGTTTTTTTTTTTTTCAGGGTGAACTCTGATGCTTATGAAGGTAAGATTGAATGTTTAAAGATGTCAGGTTACGTATAGCTTATCTTTTATGTTTAGATTTGCATTAAAATGTTGTGGTGGGGGGGCAGCTGGGTAGCTCAGTGGAGTGAGAGCCAGGCCTAGAGATGGGAGGTCCTAGGTTCAAACCCGGCCTCAGCCACTTCCCAGCTATGTGACCCTGGGCAAGTCACTTGACCCCCATTGCCCACCCTTACCACTCTTCCACCTATGAGACAATACACCGAAGATAAGGGTCTAAAAAAAAATGTTGTGGTGTAATAATGTTGTTAGCAGTCTAAATGCTAATGATTCTATTCTGATGGACAGCAAGTAGGTCTGCTTTCTATACTCTTTTTAGCTTACAATAATAACAGATAATTTTTTTGTGTGTCTAGCTACGAAAAATGATATTATGCAGTACTTATTTTCTCCAGTCACAAATGGATTGAGCAAATCTGGAAGATAAATAACTCAAGTATAATTTTATGGTTGTCGTTAAATGCTAAATTTATCTATCTTTTTATTAGTTGTATTAGCACCATTTACCAAAACTATTAGAAATGTTATTTTCTCCATTTCCAACTTAAAGATAGTCATATGTTCATGTATCCAATTGACCACCCCATTTTTTTTTTTACTACAGATACCATAATTTCAAATATGATGCACCCGTCTGTTTGTCACCAAAGAGTCTATACGGAGGCAAATGGCTTAGAAAGGATTAAAATTAGCAATATTTTTCAAATTAGTAGAAATAATTGGCAATTAATTTTGTTCAAATGAATGAAAATGAATACTTTCAGGCAAAGAAAAATCTCTCTTTCTGAAAATGAGAGAGCAGGCACATGTTTCCTTCTTGGATTCTGACTCCATAAATTATACAGAAGAGGATACATACTGGTGTGAAATGTCAGAAAGAGTCAAGCTCTTTCCAAATGTAGGATGAGTGGGAGACTTCCTAGTTGTTTTTATTTAAAGGGTGCTAAATAGCTGCTTTGTCTAATGCATCAGGCTGCTTAATTTTCCACATTAGTCACTTGAGAAAAGGGTGCTGGCTAGGAGTGTATGTCAACAACATATCAGAATGGATTCACTTTTCAAACTAGATAGCTTATCATTTGAAAAGCAGGTGAGAGTTAAGAGAGTGTTTTATGGTAAAGGGCAGGGGAAAGGGTTGCTGAAGAGCCTGGAGCATGTGGTTCTGTTCAGAAGAGTAAAAGAAAAGGGCAATATGTCAACAAAGAGGAAAATGGATCTGAGAAGTTAAATAAAAATTAGGAATAATTGGCAATGAACTTAATCTGCTTTTCAGTTTTGTCCAGGGAAGATTTGGAATTTCTGGCAAAATCAGAATCATGATGATATAAACTATTTCCAAATATGCTTTCGATACCAAGATGAATAACTGACAAATCTTTGCATGTTTATTCTAAATTTAAAACTTTTTCTTTTTGTCTCCAGAATTAGAACCAGGATCAATGAGTATAAAATTCTAGAAAGTACATGCACACATGTGTATACATATACATAATGCATACATGTATATACATAGACATATATGCACATATACACACATTGCATATATGTATGTGTATATACATATAAGTATATGCATTTATGTATACATGCATATAGATAAGTGCATGTATAAACATATAATTGAATTGGATATGTGTGGGAAGATCTTCCTAACAATTAGCATATTTCATATATCCTCTAATAATGGTTGTAATGGATTCTCCTCAATGCAAGTCATTAAGCAGATACTGAGTAACTACTTTCCAATTATGGTTTATTGGAGATTACTCTTGGGTTGTTGGGGTCCTTTCAGTCTCTGAAATTATATTATCCCATTATTCTTCCTTACTTCTAAGATAGTCCTAAATATAAATCAAAATGGAAAAAAAGCTATTTTTAATAATTTTGTGAGTCAGTTAATTACTAGCAGTAATTAAGCATCTACTAGTCACTAGGCATTGCAAATACAAAGACAAAACAAAAATAAAATAAAACAATTCCTGCTTTCAAGGTACTTCTACACTAATTGGGCAGACAACAAGAAAAAAAAACTATGTATGATCATGATATATAAATGATATATACAGGATTCAATGTAAATAGTCCCAGACAGAAGGCATTAAGATTAAAGAGGAATGGGAAAGAGTTTTGTCTTAAGATACACCTTTAGCTGAAACTTGAGAAAAAGGTAATTAAGCCCGGAAAGAGGGAAGAAGAGGAAGAAGGTTCTAGAAATGGACAGTCAGTATCAGGAATGTTATATGTGAGGAAAAGCAAGCAAGCCAGTGTCACTTGATTATAAAACATATAGAATGTAGTAAATTATAACTAGAAAGTAGGAAGAAATAAAGTTATGGTTTTTTTCCAGATTACATACTGATACAATTTTTAATAATAAAGTTTTCTGACATTTTGTGATCTATGTTTTCTCCCTCTCTCAACCCTTTTCCCTCCACAAGATGGCAAGTAATATGATTTCATTTGTAAATATGTTATCATACAATACATATGTTCATATTTGTCATGGTGTGAAAGAAGACATGTCACACTAGAAAAATAAGGAAATATATAGAAGAAATAAAGTGGAGGAAATAAGATGAAAAATGGTATTCTGTATTCAGAATTCATCAATTCCCTCTGTGGTGGTGGAGAGCAATTTTAGTCATTACTTCCTTAGAGTTGTCGTGGATACTTATATTGCTGATAATAGTTAATTTATTGAAGATTGATAATCATATGTTATTACTGTTCTTGATGGGTTTTAAAAAGCAAACAGAAGATTTTATTTTGGACCCTGTAGGTAATAGGGAACCATTCTAGTTAATTGAATAGGGCAGCACCATGGTCAAATATCTGATTAAGGAAGATCAATTTGATATCTTAATGGAGAATGTGTTAATGAGGAAAGAGAATTAATGCATGAAGACCAGTTAGCATGCTATTTAAAGAGAACATGTCTGAGGTGATAAGAATCCTCATCAGGGTGGTGGCTGAGTCAGAGAAGAGATGGAGTGTAGGATGAGAGATGCTGTGAAGGTAGAACTAGTAGGACTTGACAACTGATTGGATATGTGGTATGAGTGGGAAGAGTAGAAGCTGTACACGGTTAAGTGTATGGGAGTGGTACCTCCAATAGTACAAGGGAAGTTAGGGACAGTTTAGGATTTAGGTAGAAAAATAATGAGTTCAGTTTTAGACATGTTGAGTTTAAGATGCCGATGGAACATCCAGTTCTAAACATGTAATAGATAATTATGGATGAAAGATTAGATGCTGGTTTTGAACAAGTGAATATGAAGTCATCTTCATTGTAAGGGTTAAAAATAGTTTGACTAAATTTATGAGTTATAAAAGGTTGCTGTGGTTGCCGTTTATAAAAATTAAAGTTGAACTATGAGTCAGTAGGATGTTCACTAACTTTATTTACAGCAAGGTAGAGATATTTAAAGTAGGAACTATAGGGAGGAGGTAGAAAATATCACCTAGCTAAAAATACCCTAAGTCCTAATCCTAGTGCTCCCAGATCAGGAATGCGAATCCAATTGCAAATCTCATCAGTCCATTAGAGGGTCTCCAGTCAAGGGCATCAGCAACCAAAAATTGACACAAAGAGGCTGAGCCGCAAAGGGCAGTCTCTCATGCCAAGGAGGCAAGAGTCTTACCCAAGAAAGCATCTCTCTTCAGCCCAAGTCTCCAATGCAGGAAGCCAAATCTTCACCAGAATCCAAAGTCCAAATCAGGAAGCCAAAATTCAAAGAGCCGGGGCAGCTGGGTAGCTCAGTGGATTGAGAGCCAGGCCTAGAGATGGTAGGTCCTAGGTTCAAATCCGGCCTCAGACGCTTCCCAGCTGTGTGACCCTGGGCAAGTCACTTGACCCCCATTGCCTACCCTTACCACTCTTCCACCTATAAGTCAATACACAGAAGTCAAGGGTTTAAAATTAAAAAAACAAAAACAAAAACAAAATTCAAAGAGCCAAAATATGCTGAAAACCATCAAGAACCTTCAGCTCTCACGAGGCCAAGACTGCCAAGAATCCCTCCAGAGCTCATTCTCCCAAGACTAAGAGCCACCAAGAATGAAGAGAGCTAGAAAAAAGACCCTGAATCTCTCTCAGGCTCCTGCTTTTATACAGTTTTCTCCACTCATCAGCTCTCCTCCTGGACTCAGGAATCAATTATAGATTTTCAATTTGCCTAGCACTGACCAAGAAGGATCAGTGCTTGTGGCCTGTTAGGGCACGAACTCTCTTTGTTAGTGACTTACTAAATATTAAATTGGGGTACAAGTTAATCTTGATTGATTAACGTAAAATAGACAAAGGGAATAAAAATTCCTTTTCACAGCATGCAGATGACAATTGAGCCCATAGTTGCAGAAAAGGTTACCAAATAAAATAGTATAGAGAAAGAAAAGGAGAGGGACCACTAGAGATTATTGGTAGACTTCCCCTGTTTAACAAGTGTGATATGGATGAAAATATAGGAGAAGTGACAGACAAGGATTGGTTAGACACATTGGTAGAGAATCAAGAGAGAGTAGTGTGAGAAAACAGAGAGAAAAAAATATGAAGGAAAATAGTATTCAATAACAATTTTTCAAGGAGTTCAAGGAAGATGAAGACTAATAAAAGACTATTAGATTCATTCATTTTGGCATTTAGAGAATATTAATGTCATTAGAGAGAATATCTTCTTTTTAAACTATGAGGTTGGAAACCAGACTGACAATTTAAAAAAAGTGAAAAGAATGGAAGTGAAGCTTACCTAAGGAAGACAGCCTTCTCAAGGAGTTTAATCACAAAAGGAAGGAGAATTATGAGATGCTAGTTAATGGGGGTGTACAGATGAAGTGAAAGTTTTTTTGTAATATGAGAGTGACATGAATGTATTTGATGAAAGTATGGAAAATGACAGTAGATAAGAAAAAGATTGATAGAGGGGGCTATATGCTGCAGAATACAACATAGAATAGAATTTGTGCAAGTAGATGGTAGAATGAAAACAGAACAAAAGCTATCATGAACATGGATGTGAAACATTGTTAGTAGTGAAGAATGGATTTCTGTCAAAGATATACCAGGGAATCAAGGAGGCAGTGAGAAGGGGTCAAAGGTCATTTGGAACCCTCAAGCAAGAGGCTGCTGGGAAACTTAATGGACTTTTGGGGGAGTCTGGTCTTTGACTTGTAAGGAGAGCCAGCTCTCAGAGGTTCTGGAAGACTGGAAATTTCCCCTATAGCTGTGATTCCCAATTGCTCAAAGAAATTATTAGCCTGAAGACATATTGCTGTGTTAAACTGAGGGAATATCTATGTAACCAGATCAATGGCCAGTTATCTCAAAGGGGTCACCCTGAGGGGGACTGGCCAAACCTGAAGCTCATTTGTCCCTTAACAGCTAATTCTAGAGACTATACTCTTTCATATTTAGCCTAGGTTAGCCATACCAGATTTCATCATCAGAAAGAGAGGCTCAGGCCAGCCCTGGGCTTTTAGCTGAGAGTTGAAAGATTTGAACTACTGACCATTACCTTCAGTGAGGGTACCCCCATTACCCCCTTTCCCCAATCCTCATCCCTTGATAACCTTGTAATAAACTTCAACCAACATTTAAGAAAAGCAGTCAGATTTATTAATGGAAGAAGATGCAAGGGTGACTGGTGGGTGGAGGTTTTTTTCCCCCGGAGGGAGAGCTCTCACAGATTCAGGTAAAATCAAATCTCCTGAGTTGCCCTCCATTGCTCTCCCTCTGGCAGCAGCTCTTTTCAGGGGAGGATACTAAAGGGGGGCTAGGTTAAAGCAAAATTCCCTTGCCAAATGTTTATGCCTTTCTTCTGAAGTATTCTCTATTTTGAATACAGACTTCTGCATCACCTTGCCCACCATTCTAGCAGACATTGGCAGAGGGTAGTCATTTGCTCTCTGTTCTAAAGAAGGGAATAATACCCTGACGAGTCAAGTTACCCAAACCACTTGACCAGTCATTTATATCAATTACATGGGGTTTTCTCTGCCTTTTTACAGTAATGATAAAATAAAGGATTCATTTCTAAGCATAGTTGTGGAGGGATGGAAAAGTAAATAATATGAAAGGAATATGTTTTTATATTTTTTTAAATTTAGAATATTTTCCCATGGTTACATGATTCATGATCCTCATCCCTTTTCTTCCCCCACTTCCTGAGCTGACCAGCAGTTACACTGGGCTATCTAGGTATCATTGTTCAAAAACTATTTCTATGTTATTCATATTTGCAGTAGAGTAATCTTATAACATCAAAACCCTGATCATACCCCCATCGAACCACGTGAATGATCATTGGTTTTTCTTCTGCATTTCTGTTCCCACAGTTCTTTCTCTAGATGTGGATAGCATTCTTTCTCCTAAGTTCCTCTGGATAGAACTAGATCACTGCATTGCTGCTAGTAGAAAAGTCTATTGCATTTGATTGTGCCACAGTTTATCTGTCTCTGTATACAATGTTCTTCTGGTTTGACTCCTTTTGTTCTGCATCAATTCCTGGAGATTGTAAGGATGGAATTTTGAGGGAAGATGAGCTTGAACAAAAGGAGGAGAAATGGTTGTTGGCAGTTGGAACCAGCAAGGGATGCTGGGAATTTTCCCAGGAGGAGGAGAGGGGTCTTCAGTTTTAAATTGTTGCTTCAATTTAAAAGTAGACAAAGGAGAGTTAATCCTGTCTTCAGTCTAGTGAGGTACTAAGTAGGGGTACTTAAATTAATGTTAACTAAAGATAAACAATAGAGTAAAGAATTCTTTTTCACAGTTCCAAATTGCTCTCCAGAATTGTTGGACAAATTCACAACTCCACCAGCAATGCATTAGTGTCCCAATTTTGTCTACGCCCTTCAACATTAGCACTTTCCTTAAAGGAATATATTGCTGCATTTAGAAATTATAGTGTTTTGGGGATTACAAATTTGTATTTTGAAATCCCCTAATTTTAAATCAAGAGTTGACTAGGAAAGGAAGACTACCATTCAGACACTGAATTTATTAAAGGAAAGCATCTGATGTCTATTTTACTTTCTAGATATCTAGTGATCATTACTCCAGGTCTGTCAGCTTGACAATTCATGTAACACAGAAAAGTTCTTAAAATTTTCCTGATTTATTCTTTCTTTTAATAATTAATATAGTAGAAATGTACAAGTAAATAATTAAGAAAATAATTTTCAAATTAAAGTTTCTGAAATATGTATACATATACATGTTTATATGTATTAGCATAAGGAATTGGCAACTCTGAGTTGGAGCCTTGCCTCTTACTAAATTTATGACCTAAAATTCTTTATTCTCAATACATACACAAAATATTACATATATTCATCCATTTATACATGTGAGCATGTATGCAATTACACAGATATATAATCCATATATGTGTATGATTGTATAATATTTATTACACGCACACATGCAACATATTTGCCTCTGTATTTCTAGCATCCAAACCATCTTAATAAATGTTTGATGATTGATTGTTCACTGATTGAATACTACCCCCACCTCATACTACTATTAACAAGACCCTGACAAAAGAAGGTTTTATAATTCCAGTATCAGGGGGAAAATGTTGGCATTTTGGCACTGTGTCATTTACTCAAATATTCATTTATGGAATTGAGAGGGAGAAGGTTAAATGGCATTTAAAGCCTTCCAAACTTCTAGAACATTTTATACCTATATGTTTCATATTGTCTAGTAAGCACTTATACAATATATGAATATGCATATGAATATATGTATATATGACATGTTTATACATTATCAAGGTTTTAAGTGGTTTTTACAATGTGAAGCAAGTACACCACACCTCATTAACATAAAACTCTACTTCTGTTGTCTTTCTAGTATAGAGAAAAATGTTAAAAATGTTTTAGAGATATTCTTCCCAACCTCTTTAAAATAATGATAATCAGTCATATATAATGGGGGAAAAGAAAATGTGTTTATGTAGCAAAAAAATGGGAAAACTGCTTTTTGGATATTTTACTAATAATAGTAAAAGACTCAGAAAAGCACTTCAATATTTTCAGTAGGTTCTTTAATGAAGATTTATAGAATGATAAGGATGAGAATCACTCCAGGCAAGATTATATGCACTGGTTGTGATCTGCATGGACTGTGGGAGAGCCACATTAATAAGAAAATGAATCTCTTTTAATAATAGCTTCATTATGTGTTAAAATTAGGAGGTCAAACTAAATGTCCTCCTAGGTCCCTCCCTACTTTGAATCTATGATCCTATGATGATATGGATTGATACTAAATAGTACTAGTATAGATGATTCAATGAACTAAAGAATGGGTTTTTAATTTAAGGACTATCTGATCTTTCATCACTTTAAACATAGGAAGTCAATGTAATTCCATGAGCTTTATGTGGACACACACACATACAGTGACCACTCATATCAATTTTAAAAATGTCTTATTTTTCTTTCACCATGGGTGATGTCTCCTATCTGTCTCACTTCTTCTGTCTATATAAATACACACATAACCACTCACAAATTCATACATACAGAGATGTATGCATATATATACTTAGATGAGATAGATGGATATACCTTAAAGATAAAGTATGTATTCTATCTCAATATAGCCAGAATAATTGCTCAAAATGCTCATTTATTTAATTTACTGAAAATATTTTATTAAGACTAGAGACATTCTCTTCTCCTAGTAATTAAACTAGAACTGTTTGGCTCATTACAATGGCAATGGCCATACCATGGAGCCTAAGGCTGATCCTATAGAAATTTATTTTGAAGATGGACGAATGAGTTGTAAACTCGTAAAACACATAAAAAAATAAGAGAGGTGGGCTTGTAAGAAAGGTAGCTGAAGGCCAACAACTTTAATGATCTCCATAATATTAACTGCTAAAAATAAAATATAACAAAAAAAGGATAAATTGTTGATTTTCGTTATATTGGACTTAGTGGACAGCATCAGAGACCATCTCTGTTTCAGGCAGTGACAGTTGTCAATGCTGAGTAGGAAAGCAGCTCTGTCTGGAGTACATGGATGCTAACAGGGCTACACCACCAAGTAGAGTAGCAGTGAACATGGGACCTACCTACGGCAAAAGACATTATGAGAACTAATGAGACAATTCCTTCTTTGCTTCCTATAGTCCTGTGATTCTATTGTTTTCCAATTAGCATGTTTATAATACTTGTACTAAGGCTATAATCTCAGTCTATATTGGATAGAAGGACATTCTTTCTTACTTAAGGTCTGAATCTGTTTGGGTTTGCTATCACCTTCTTCTTATATAAAGGAAGATTTCGAACCTTGGACTTTATCCCCCAGAAGTCCCTTAGCATTTCCCAAAATTCCCTTTAATCTCTCCTGCACTCCCACATTTGCATGGTCACTTTATTGTTTTATAAGTTCTGTAGCTCCTCCCTCTCTCTCTCTTCTTCACAAGTGTGGCTGATGTTAGTTTAGCACCTTTTCACTCTAGTTTTTATGTTAGTTTATTATTAATAAAATGTTATAAAATCTAATACTTAGTTCTTGAATATTAATTTTCATGTGTACATTTTCACATAAGTTTTTGTTCCCTAACCAGGGTTAGCATCCTCAGTTGCTGCCTCATGAGAGATTCCTGTCCCAGATGTGTTCCCAGAGAAACAAAGATTCATGGTGAAGCCCCAATTCTAGGTCAGGGGTAGTCAATATGGGAGAATTTCTCATTAGTGCATCGAATTAACATTGGATGTTGATTTGTGAGAAAGTTTGACCTGCTACCTATGTCTCAGAAAAAGCTAATATATGAATTCAATCTTTTCAGAAAAGAATCATTGCCAAGAGAGGCTATGAGCTGACTCAAAAATATTCTCATCAATTCATTTATCTGAGGAAAGCCATGAGATAACAAAATTTAAAAGATTCTTGTGAGGTTTCATTAGTTTTTTAATAAATGAAGACATCAAGAGAAGGTGAACAGATGAAATCAAGTATATAGATTGTAGTCAAGAAGACTTGGGACTGAATACTGCCTAAATCACTTAACATCTATTTGGCTGTGCACCAATTTTTCCAAACCTCACTTTCCATATTTGTGGAATAGGCTTAATAATAACATACATCTTATTGGAATATTGGGAGGATCAAATGGGGAGAGGGATGTAAGGAAAGAGTTTTGTCAACCTTAAAGCACTATATATCTATCAGCTATTATTCATATTTACATTATGTACTAATAGAATGCAGACATATCAAATGAATGATATCTTCAGGATGTGTGCTATGAGATCAACAAATAGGTAGGCTTCCTGGAAGAAGTCTTCTTGGCAAGCATATAATCAGACCTTTTTGGATGTAGTCCTAAACAAAGTTACATTATGTTAAATTATACTAGCTCATGAATGGAGAAGTTCCAGTGTGCTATTGCTTTGAAAATTCTTCATGCCTTTGTCATAACACATTTGGCAACCTTTAACATCACTTTTTAGAATAATTTTTCTACAGAATTTTACAGGCAGTTAAGGATGACTTTAACAATGCCCTTATTGATGCATTTGCTAAGAAAGACTATAAAAAGATCCAAAAGATGAATTTTAATTCTATGCTCATAATAATAATTCAGTTGCTAAACAATATAAGAAAAGGGCTAATTTGGACACTGGACTTTAGGAAGTATAATAGGACTTATCTTTGCATAAACTGTATAATTTATAAATTGATTATGGGTCAAGTCTAAATTATTCTTAGTCCAACTGATTCAGAAGTTGAAATGCAATGAGTATTCATGTGTTCTAAAAAATAATTTAAAACCCCTTTACTGAATAAGAATTAAAATAATACACTTGAAAACTATACACACCCACAATAAAATGGTACCTTAGCTCCTCATGTATAGTCAGTCAGTGGGTAGGATTGGATAAAAAAAAAAAGGAAAGCTTCCAAACTATTTTCCCTTAAGTTAGGCACATACATGATGATAAATATTCATCCTCCTCTTGCTCCATCTTTTCTTCCTCCTTTTCCTAGTACTAATACTAGTAGTCAAATGGGTGGTTCAGGGGAGAGATACAGGACTTGGATTCAGAATATCTGAGTGAAAATTTGTCTAAGGACACTTTCTAGCTGTATTACTCCAGGTGAGTCACTCAACCTCTGCCTTGGTTTCTTCATCTGTAAAATGTGGATAAAAAGAACAGGCACTTACCAGGGTTGTTTTGAGGCATCATAAAGTTGTTTGGAGGAGAATTTGGGAGAACTAAGGTGAATTTATAATTTTATTGAACCATCTTGTTTCTACTACTTTCAGGAACCCTTCTAAGAAAATTATGCCAAATTCACTTCAGCCATTGGTATAGAATGAATTGGATGATTTCATTGATAACTCAGAAGTATATGCAGTAGAAAACTTATGTACTATATTAAAAATTCAGCAAAAATGATAAAATGTAGTTAAGTTTAAAAACTATATCAGAAAATTTCAATTTAATAACAAAGACAAAGCAAAACTAAAAAAAAAAACTAAAGTGATTGAAGAAGTGAAGAGTAACAGAAAAAAATATCAATGAATACTTCAATGGATTGAGGGAAAAGAAATTAGAGGAAAGAGAAAACTTCTGACAAAAATGAAAATGGATCATTTATTTAATCACAAATAATGTATAAAAACAAAAAATGTAAGTTGTATCAAATGAGAAACAATTACTTCTTATATAATATATGACTTAATCATTATACCAATGGGGTGAGTAGAGTGTGCCTTAAATTCTAACCTCTATCCAAAAAAAGAAGTTATTACGGCGGTTAATAGGATAAAAAAGGAAAATAATAAATGTTGGAATGTGTTCAAATTGGGACAATAATACATCATTGGTGGAGCTGTGAATTGATATAGACATTCCAGAGAACAATTTGAAACCAAGCCCAAAAGGCTATAAAACTATGCATACCTTTTGATACAGTAATACCACTACTAGGTCTATATCACAAAGAGATCAAAGATAGGGAGAAAGGATCTATTTATACAAAGAACTGGAAATTGAAAGGATGTCCATAAATTGGGGAATGGTAAAACAAGCTTTGGTATATGATTGAAATGGAATACTATTCTGCCATAAGAAATAATAAACATGATGATCACACACACACACACACACACACACACACACACACACACACACACCTGGAAAATCTTCTATGAAGCGATGCAAAGTGAAATGAAAAGAACCAGGAGATACTGTAGGCCAGTGATTCCCAAAGTGGGCGCTACCACCGCCTGGTGGGTGCTACAGTGATCCAGGAGGACAGGGATGGCCACAGGTGCATTTATCATTCCTATTAATTGCTATTAAAATTTTTAAAAAATTAACTTCCAGGGCGTTAAGTATTATTTTTTTCTGGAAATGGGGCGGTAGGCCAAAAAAATTTGGGAACCACTGCTGTACGCAATAAGAGAAATAATGGATTATAAACAACTGCAAATGAATTATCATTAATTCAAGGATCCAAGGTAACGCCACAGAACTCATGAGAAAAAGGCAGCCATAGAAAGAACTGATGGTTTCTGGATTCAGATTGAAATATACCATTTTTCACTTCATTTCTTTAATAGTTTATTTCATCTGGTTCAGATGCTTCATGGTGGCACATGAATTTCTAGGAAAATACTTTTATTGCTTCTCCTCAGATACTAATCTTTTCCTATATTTCCTAACAAAAAAGACATCATATATAAACTACTAAAAGATGAGAGCACCAATAATCCCTTAATATATTGGCCAATTGCATGTATATATAGTTATACAATGCAGTCATAGCTAATATTACCAAAAAAGAAAATCTATAAACACTTAACAAGAAAACAATTTACATAGGCTGAAGATCATAAAATGTACACCACAAAGTCTCAAGGATATAAAGAACATAAAGAGCAATTAATTAGCAATTTAGCAATTATTGAACAATTTGCTAGAATAATTTATACTGTCTTTATTGATTAGTTTGCAGTCTTTGACTCAGTTTCAGTCATGGCTTATTCATGAATAGCAAATGTTAAAGAATAAAAATGACCCAATTGAGAATTAGAGTATCTGAAACTCACGTGGCAAATAATTCCCTATTTAAAATAGTAACAAAAAAATAATTTCATGAACAATTTATATAAATTATTACATTTTTTAGAAAGACAGTTTAGGTCTACCAGGGTTCCCTCACCCTAAACCTAGTATCTTTTCTCCTAACAGTAATTAATTATGAATTCTAGGTTAAAGAAGGATCTGAATCAAAATATTTTATTAATCTCCAATTTACAAAGGATATATTAATCTATATGGCTCCAAATAAAAACACATTAAACTGTTTCTGAATCTTTTTAAATCTTTCTCCAAAAATATTAAAATGACATTTAGACTCAATATGTCTTGCCATGCATCAAGGGAAAAAAAGTGCCTGAAGGCTTCAAGATTCAATCCCTCAATGGTTTTTTGCATTGCTTTCATTTCTTTTCTCATTTTTTCCTTCACCTTTCTTATTTGATTTTTTAAAATGCATTTTTTTTTAATTTAGATCTCTTCAGATTTATTTCTGGACTTGTGCTAATCTGAATTTTTCTCTTAAAATTTACTTGTAGAGGGAAATGACAAAGGGCTCCTAAAATAAGCATGGGCTTTCCCCCAAAGGTTTATGACATCCCTATCATAAGGGACTTAGATGGTTAGACCTAGGGTGGAGGTCTTAAGCTTCCTTGTCATTATAGAATTTTGAATGATCACATTCTTTTTATTATTGCTGTTTGCTCTTTTTTTAAACCTATTTCTTGAATCTGAACTAAATGTTAGAGTGAGTTCTACTCACCTCTTAGTGGTGTTAAGATTAAAATTCTCTAGAGACTATATCTTAATTTATAAATATTTATTAAGTAATAAAAAGTGGCCCAGAGAAAGAAAAGACTTCTAGCTGCATGTGGCTGGCTATTCCTTTAGTAAGCCTCCTCCATGAGCTTGACTAAAAGCTGAGTGCCAGAAGTCAGGTCTACACACATATTCTCCCTCTGGATTTTCCAGAAGAAAAATTTAAAAAGCCTTCCTTCCTGTCAGAATTCAAATTTATGTTCTGTGGTGCAAAAGGTGCAAATCAACTCTGCAAAGCCTTACTGCAGAATTTCTGACAGCTGAAAAGGATTTAGAACCCTGACTAGAGGCAGTTGATCCTGGAGACTCAATGAGAGTAGGAGGGTCAATTGAGCTCAGTCTTTGGACTGAAAACCTGGCCTTGATTCTGCAGCTTTTCTCTTAAGATTTGTAGCTTAGCTAATTCCTCTGGATCTCCCTGACCTTCCCTATCCCAATCTTCATTTCCTTTCCTGAATTTCCTGTGGGTGTTTGGAAGAAGGGTGGGTCTGGGTGGTAGCATTCAAACTCTGTAGACTTAGTTTCCCCGTAGTCAAGTAGGGCTTACCCTTGATACAAATTATCTCCTGAATCATTGTATGCAACTTTCCTAACCTTAAAGGCAACAAAACCTCACTGGACTGAGTTAGGCAGGTCCTTTCTCAGTCTCACATTCCTGTGTTCCTCCCAGACCTGAAGCTTCTCCCTAGGCGGTTGTTAGAGATACCTTGTATCCCTCTGTCCTTTACAATTAACCTAAAACTCAATAAACCCTGTTTGTCACTGAAGGAGGCCAAGGCAGGGAGCCGCTTGACCCTTGCAAAACATATCATTGCAAGACATGGCAAGCAGGCCGCTGACAAAGTGCATAGATGTGTCAACGCCTAACTACAGACCCCTGACCTAGTGCTAACACCCTAACTGTAGACCCCTGACAAGTACTGTAGGCTGATAAGGGGCGGGCATAAAACTCCTTTACTCAGGAGCCACAGAGGGAACTCTTTGGCTGAGCTCCCCTGGTGCGCACCAGATCAATAAATGGCCCTTCTTGCCTAATTGCATTGTCTGCTGGTCTTCCTTGGTGGTGGGCTAACACTGGGACCCCAACATTTGGGGACTCGTCCGCATTGATCCCCCCTCGGAACCCCTCAACAGAAGGGCTGAAGGCACTGCCTTGGACCAGACCTTCAGGTGAGCGGAATGGAGTGTGAGTGGTGACTGAAAGTGTGTATCGGGAGAGGAGGACTCCCAATAGGCATAAGGCTTAGTGGATGGCAGATTCTGTGCCCCGCAGGTCATATGGGGACATCCTATGCCAAGCCTCTGGGCCTATCCCGTTCTAGGATAAGGGGTTCGCCCCATGGCATCTGTCCAAACCTCCCACCTGTTTCTGAGAGTGGACCCCGAAAGTACCACAGTTCTGGTCGACCCTGAGGAAGCCAGTTGGGAACTGGGGGAAGCACTTCAGAGGGAGGGAGAAGGATTATGGTCCAGGGCACTGACCTGGGAACTTTTGGAGATTTGAGTTCCCTGAGGCGGAGTTTGAGTCTCTATCAGGTTGGGATTATTCTCAACTAGATAAAAAGACAGGGGGTTTTTTGAGTCCTCCTTGGGAAGATATTGCACCCCTAGAAAAGACTAGGGGACGCCCTGTGATTTCTAGGTGATTCCTATGAAAGCAATGTTTAGAGGCTAAAGGAAACTGAACTGGAGGTTCTATTCTGTTTTAAAACAGAAAGGAATAAGAGTAAATGGCCTTGAAATTCAGTTGTTTACATACTGAAAGATTACTAAAGGACTCAAAATTATTTGGGAGTTGTGGAGTTCAAACTGGAGTTTGTTGAAAATAATTTATTATGAAGATTTTGGTACATGCTAAATTTTAATTTGCAGGTGATCTCACTTGGTAAAGAGAGATAAGAAATGAGGTTGTTAAGTCATAAAAACCTAAATCAAGCCAGGCATCCTTAGGGTAAATTGTCCACAAGCTATTTAACCCTTCCTTGCAAACAGGAAGGAAAAGAGAGAAATACTTTTAATTGTTCTACTTTGATATTTAGGAACTGATATAGCAGCACAGTACATAAGTAAGATCTTAAAGAGTTTAAAGATGAGTATATTTTAATTGTATTCTTCAGAAGTTTTAAGATGTTCAAGGAAGTAAAAGTTGATAGAAAAATCAGATATCTTGTAAAACAGGTTTTTTTTAGCACTATAGCTGTTATAGAGATGCAAATGGTGAGCCCCTGAGTTGGGGGTAGGGAGGGAGGCCCTTCTCAGGAATGAGAGGACTCCAGGCTTAGCTTAGAAGTAAGAAAGATTTATTACTAAGATGGGATAGGTGACCAGCGTGATAGCATGGGTGGAGCAACCCAGGGGGGTTGTCCTTGGTGGCATGGTATGGCAGCATGAGTAAAGCAACCGTCAGGGGTTGCCCCAATGCCCCCTTTTCAAAAGTGTGGACATGATTCCTTACACTTGGGTGTTTGGTGAGTGGGGGTTCTGTCTGAGATCCTCTGGGCTTAGGCTATCAAGGTGTGGCCAGAGGTGTATCTCTTTAAAGTGTTACAGGGGCAGGAAGGGGAATGGAGTTTCCCTGTTCACAGCCTGCCTGAGTTAAGGGGTGCAGGATCCCCACCATCTCTGCACAAGATTGTTTTCCTCCTTGTTTATCTTTCCATCATAAGCGGTTTAAAAATATAATAGATTTAAGTGTTTAAATTGATCAAAAATGTTTTTTGGGTTTAAAATGATCATAAATGGTTTTTTATCTCAATGTGTTAAAATTGACTGACTTTATTATTATATTTGACTCCCTTGTCTTGAAGATAGATAAGCAGCCTGCTTGTTAAAAGACTGGCTTTAAGGTTTATAGTACTTAAAAGGTTTCAAATCTTGAAATTAGAAATACTACATGCTTTATGATATTCCTCTAAATGTGACTTTTATGTAAATTGTCGCTAAAACATGTGCTTTAAGTGTTGTTTGAATGTAAGCAAAAGCTCGTTGTAAACCTGACTGTACCATAGGTTCTGTTCACTCCTCAGTGGTTACCTCAGTTTACCAATTTGTACTATGAACTGAATCTTATAATGAGCACTGTGATAAAGACACAGTGCCTCAATTCTTGGGAGTTATTGATTAGCATTTGAAGGGATACCAAATGGTATGTTTATTTTTGTGATGGCAACAAAGAGCTAAAGGAAAGTGAAGAGGTATTAAATGTCCTGAGTATGCAGATTTGTGACAGGTAAATGGAAGTTGTGTTCTGCCTTTTAAGCAGAGGGTCTGAGGGAAAAAGAAAGAGGAAGAAGGAGAACAAGGAAAATTAAATAGATGTTCTTCTCTTATAATTGGATCCTTGACCTTGGGGATAATTTCTAAAGTTAATGTATATGGTGTTGGGGAAAACACAAATAGTTCTGGAATTTCTCTTGGAAGTTACACTGAAGAGATTCCTGTATGGCTTGTCTTAGTCTTTCAGATGGCCCAGGTACAGGAGACAATACAGCCTTGATTTATATTTACTTTGGAGCTACTCAGTCTAGCACTCCTGTTCCTTAATTCAGGTTTTGTGACTAAAGTGTGATATGTTAATTATTGCCAAAGTATGTAAGAATTATAAGAGTGATTAGCCTGGTAGGGATGTGAAAGGCTTGTTTGAGGGTATGGAAATTGTTTTCAGACTGCTGCTTAGCAGAATTTCTCCAAACTGTAATGGGAAAGACTTGTCTTTTAAGGAAGGAAAAGGCTTCTGGGATCCAGTAGTGATATAGTGCAAAAGACAGAGAATGTTCTATGATGGCTAGAGAGGCAATTCTAGGGCTCAACCTGAACTGGACCTCTTCTGACCATCTAAGCTACTAATCCTTGAGTGACAGCTTTGGCCTGTACATATGGCATGAGCCAGTGTCAGCTTTGGCCTGTACATGGAGCCCCTCACTATGTGTCCCTTGAGACCTGAGGAAATGTTTTTCCTATCTGCCTTCCCTTTTTGGAGCAAGTTCCCATAATCAGCACAATGCAAGTTGTAAATTAATGTTTCCATCTCCCCAAACAACCTATTAGGTTAATAATTGAAAATTATCAAATTGTTAGGGAACACACTTTGAGAAGTAAGTGAAGTTTAGTGATAGATGATTTGTAGCTTGCAGCCTTAATTTACCACAACTGAAGTTTGGATCTTGACCCTGGAAATAACCAGGGCTTTCTGGATTTCCTCCAGGATCTGGGATAAAGAAATTTATCTGTAAAGTATTGTTATTCAAGTAGTTATAGATGCCATATTAATGAGGCCTTTGCAAAAGGATATTCTTTAACAGAAACATCACATGCTAACCCTGCAAACAACTTAGGGATCAAATTTCCTAAAAGGTTCAATTCCTGTCAGAGATAATTTCTGGGGATAAAATCTGTTGGCTAAGATACCCAAATGTTAATGTTAACATCAGTTTCTATTGTGCTAATTTTCTCTTTTTGTATCTGGTGTTCTAGTTTTTGCCCCAGTCCTAGGTTCTATACTTCTGCCTTAGGGATGGATGCTCCCCCTTGTGCCCTGTCTGTCAGTCTGGGGAAACAGTCTCTGTTCTCCAAGCCTCCAGGACCCTGGCATTCACTGCAGAGACACCCCTGAAGACCCTGTGCCCACAGCTCCTCCTCCTGCTCCCCCCTCTCAGAGACTCTACACCCCTCCTCCACTTGAAGAAGCTACAGAAGATTGAAACCATCAGCCCTCTTCCCTTAGACATTTGGAGGAGGGGAGGGGAGACAGCATGGGACCTTGTGGGACATTGTACCCCAGAGACAGCATATAACATTGTACCCCCATAGTGAAAAAGTTTCAGGAAAATCCCTTTGCTTCCACCATGTACCCTTCCCCTTATTCTTAACGCAGTACAATCTTTCTTATCTTCCCCTGACAGGCCTAAGATACCAGAGACTTTCTGACCCCTGACCCTAACACCCCCCCTTTTCCCCTTGATGGATGGCTGTCAGATGCTTCCTGATTCCCTGTCCCTGATGCCCCTTTGACTGATTGCCAGATGCTTCCTGACCCCTTTGTCCAGAAACCTTATAAAAACCCTTGGCTAACATATCCAAGGGGTTGGTTCAGACACGACTCTCTATTATACTGATCAAGACCTCCTCAAAACATGGGACCACATATCATCTAGGCGATGTTGGCGGGAACCTGTTACCCTTGGTGTCACCCTAGCCACCCTCCTAGGGCTTTCAGGGGTGGGCATTGCCTCCCTTATAACACAGGCTCACGGGTTCCACCAGCTCCGCCAGGCAGTTGATGAGGATCTAGCCAGGCTGGAATCTTCTATTGCCCTTCTCAACAAGTCCCTCACCTCCCTTGCTGAGGTAGCCCTTCAAAACCAAAGAGGCCTGGACATCCTCTTCCTTAAGGAAGGAGGCCTCTGTTTTGCCCTGGGCAAAGAGTGCTGCTTCTATGCTAATCATTCTGGGCTTATCAGGGACTCTCTAAGCAAGCAGTGAGAGGGTCTGGAAGCCCAGTGGAGAGAGAGAGAAACGGCCAGCCCTTGGTATGCCCAACTATTCCATTTCTCCCCCTGGCTCACCACCTTGATCTCCTCCCTCCTCAGACCTCTTGTACTTTTAATTTTAATTCTAACCTTTGGCCCCTGTATTCTTAACCACCTTGTTTGCTTTGTAACAGAACACTTAAATGCTATCCAGATAATGACCCTCCTCCAACAGTATCAACCCCTAGCCACTATCAGGCCCCAATCTGGAGGCTATGAGCTGGCCCAGGGGACAAGCCTTCTCCCTGTCCCTTAGAGAAAAGAAGTAGGGAATGAAGGAGGCCAAGGCAGGGAGCCGCTTGACCCTTGCAAAACATATCATTGCAAGACATGGCAAGCAGGCCCCTGACAAAGTGCATAGATGTGTCAACGCCTAACTACAGACCCCTGACCTAGTGCTAACACCCTAACTGTAGACCCCTGACAAGTACATAGAGGTGTCAATGCTCTAACTGCAAGAGATGCCTGCAAACCCTGTAGGCTGATAAGGGGCGGGCATAAAACTCCTGTACTCAGGAGCCACAGGCAGAACTCTTGGGCTGAGCTCCCCTGGTGCCCACCAGATCAATAAATGGCCCTTCTTGCCTAATTGCATTGTCTGCTGGTCTTCCTTGGTGGTGGGCTATGACTCGGACCCCAACAGTCACTTAATCAAACCTTTTCCTAAATCATTAGTTGATTGATAAAGAGGGTGAAGGGGAGAAAGGAATAGTTTTCTCTCTGGGTCCTGAGGGAGTTGGAGGTGTCCATCCTGGAGGAAGTGGTGATCTCTGTACTTCCTCTGGAATCTTCCTTTGTGAGCCTGAGAAACTGACTAGAAAGCCCTGTGGTCAGTTTCTAGCCATTTCTGGCCTCAACCTTTGTCTGTAGAAGTGCCCTTCCTACCTGGAGGGCTCAGTCTGTTTCCCTTCAGTGTCTTTGTCTCAAACCTGTGTACCCAGTCTGTGTCTCACTGCTGCAGCTGCCTGCCCAATTACCTCATCATCTCCCCTTGCCACTCATTCTAATTCATCATCTTATATTCCCCTAAAACCAGTCATTCCCTTACCTCTCCTACCACCTAAATTTACTACCTCCATACCCTCCTTTCCCACCTTACTGACTCAGGGACTCACTAACTCCATCCACTTGCCTTATTCCCTAATTACAACTACCTTATCACCCTTAACCTGCTTTAGTCCCTTATTATCACCTTACCTGTTTTAATCCCCTTATTACAACTATTAACTGCCTTTAGCCCCTTATTACAGTTCTTAGTGAAGTCCCTTTCTGAAACCCCTCTTACAAGAAGACTTTGAAGAGACCGAGGGGGAAAAAGTGAGTCTTCTAGAAGCCATAGAGTCACTCAGAGCAAAAGACAAGATTCTTCTGGCCTCCTGGAGTCTGGGAGACCTTTAGAAGGCTTCAGAGAATGCATGTCCACTGTCTCTTTCCTTCATCTCACTATCATAAATTGTTTGTTGACAGATAAACAAGAGGATTTTTCTGTTCATTCAGAGAAGAATGACTTCAAACAATATCAAAACTCACCCTTTTTAAAAATCAAGGTTAATCTTTAAATTACAAAGAAAATGGTATAGACAGATTAATTTTCAAAGTGATAAGTCCAGCCTGAGCTTCTTTAGTTCACTTGGGGAGGGTCTATCAGTTGTTTTTTTGTTTGTTTGTTTGTTTTGTCCTTTTAAAGTGTTTTGACTGGGAGAGAGATTTAGTTATTCTCCTACTTGTCTATATTCTGGTTTTTACCCAGGTAGAGTCCCTGTCCCTTAGTGACTGTGACTTCTCCTCTCTACCCTGAATTTGCAACCTGGACCTGAGTAGTAGGATATAGAGCTGCCACCATGTTCCCAACCCTTTGCTTAATGCTAGCGCAGAGATACCCTAGAATCTCTTTCTGATCAGATGCTCCACTGCTTGACCATCCCCATGAGGTGGGCTTGTCTAATGCTTCAGCTGTCATTGCTATGGTAACTGACTCCAAGGACCACAGCTGATGCAGACCTACTCTGAGAGAGCATCTTTCCATTCTAGAGTCTCAAGAACTCTCTAAATTCCCTTGTAACAAATGACTTATGCTGAACTTTCATTGGCTTTTTATCTCAGACTTCTATTTGGAATTTTCTGTGGTTATTTTGTTGGAGAGATTTTGGAGGAAGTTTCATAGGTGTAACCCTTCATTCATTCATTCATTCATTCATTCATTCACTCAACCCCTCACCCCAAGTATAAAAAGCTTAATATTTTCTTGCCAGAAAGGAGGAAGAAGCAATGAGAGGTAGTGTTAGAGGACATCATAAACAGATGAAAGCATACAAAAATACTTTTGGAATTAGCTGTCATTATTTCAGAAAACAATAGTACAGGTTAATAAGAGGAGCATAGCATTAGATTTGCATGTCATTAGCTAGATTTTAGATGTTAAGATATTTTCCTTCTAAGTTTTCATTAATGACTATTTGTAGCAGTCTGGTTATAAACAAGATGCTTTTCTTCCTCTTGTCTTCCTATTTCATTATTATTTGAATTCAGCTAACTGATTAGCTAATATGTATTACTTTTTGACTAACATTTCCTCCCTCGATTAAGTGAATCTATTAGCAAATTACAGGACTTCATGGACCGTACATTGTTAATGACCACAGTCTATAGAGAAGAAAGCTAAACACAGAAAAGTTCATTTTTTTAGTTAATCACATTTTACCTGTATTAAAGACCAGAGTAAACCAGATCTTCATACTGTACTTTATACTAAATATCTCAATATTTAGTAGGAATGTGCTAATTCATTTTTACTAAAGAGGAGTTTTCTGAAGAGAAGAGATCAAGTATTGCAATCTGTGTGAGTTCCTTCTCCTTGGACATTTGCAGCTAATTTGGAGAAGTCTTAAAAGATATTGCTGTGATGAATTCTGTAAGGCACTGCAGACTTAAAAAAATTATGAAAGAAGAAAACAGAATGTGATCAGTATAAATTGTACTGGAGCACCCCTATATCACTACTGTAAAGTCTCTTTGCAAGCACCTAACTCAATTGATTTTGGAGAATGTTCCAGGAGCTATGATTGAAGATTTTCTTTAAATTTTCTTGGAAATACTTTGTGAATAGAAAGGTAGATGGTTTAGAAAAGAGGAATTGGAAGAGTTTGCATCAGATTTGATTTGAGATTTGATTAAAAACAACCTAAAATTATAGCTGCTTCTAGCTATAGATGCAAATATATGAAAGAGGGAAAGGGTATTTCCCTCTGAATCTAAAATGAAGTAACAATTATCTTGTTCTGATTAGGGAGAAGAGCAGTCAATAAAAGGAGGTTTATATCATTAGCATAATAGCTTAATCCATAAGTGGTATCAATTAGAGATTAGAGAGAAAGTAACTGCATTGTATATAAGAATAATTTATTTTTTATAATTTAGTTAGGCAGTTTATTCAATAAAACCATCCTCTTCCATTAAACATTTTTAACTCTTTTAACAAATAATATTTTTTAAGCAGTGCAGAAAAATGTTCATGTGCTAAGCTCTCAGTTTATTACTTTTATCATAGTCAATTAATTGACAAAACTTTGACAGTACCTATTTTGTTATATAACAATATAAATATAACATATTTATACATTACATATTTATAATTAATATGGCATTCATATTTATATTATTTATAATTTAAATATATTTGCAATTAAAGTTTTTTCATGTTTCTATGGAAGCATTCAGGAATTCCTTGAAGAGTTGAGGGAGGTACACATATTATACACAGATTTCTTTTTAAAAATGAGCTACTATTTAGATTATGTTGCAAATAACACTATTTATTTATTAAGAAAACAAAAAAAATTATACACAAGTACAAAAATAGACCCTATTTTTCTGATGACCTCTCCATTTTAACCCAGAGAATTTCTTTGAAAAACTCCTTTGAAGCTTTATCAATGTGCAATATAATTCTCTGGTTTCTAATCAGTATTCCAAGTTTGTATTATGTTACATATTTTTATTATACTTTTTATATATTATGTTATAGAACATCTATTATGTTATAAAACACAACTGAATCCTAGAATGAAACCACTTACTGTTATCTGGTGACATAATAAACTAAATACAAAAAAATTGTTTTTAGAATGGGAAGGAAAAGTCTACTTCAAGTAATGAAACTTTGATCTGAATGAATGACATGTTCCAGATAGGGAATGAGCCAAATCTGCCAAATAGCAAATTTTGTCACTAATAAATGTTTCCATTGTGCTTTTATTTATATGGAACCTCAAAGTTTTTAAAGCATTTGGTGTGTGTGTGTGTGTGTAGCCTTAGTTTATATTGTAAAGTATATTGGTAAAGTGTTATCTTCATATTACATGGATGGTGAAATTGTGACTCACAGACAAAATGGTTGCTTTAAATGAAGCTAGGTAATGATAAAGTTAAGATTTGACACTATGTCTCTTGATTTCTCTCCTAGTTGATTGACGAAAAGAAATAAGACTATATTTTTCTTCTCTACTTACACTAAGAAATATATTATTTATTGTTGATATTTGTGACAGAATCTGATTTATTTTATGATCTATATACAGTTAGGGCTGAGAGGGACTTCAGGGAGCATCTAGTTCAAATATTTCATTTTGCTAGTGAGGTAACTGAGGACTCAAAGAAGTTATATGACTTATCTAATGTCACTAATGTGAAAGACACTAGTTCCTTTGACTCCAAATCTAAAGTTCTTGTCTTTGTGTTCTCCAATGTCTTGGTAAATATTTAACAATTGACTCTGTAAAAAAAAAAAAAAAA
>NC_058130.1:103607462-103661591 GCF_016433145.1 Gracilinanus agilis
GGAGTCAGAGGCACTGTCAAGATATCTTAACATATGACAAATGGTGACAGCAGAAGAGTTGGGAGATAAAAATAAATCAACAACCAGCAAACAGAAAATTCTCTATATATGAATGCTGCAAGTCAGAAGAGATTGGTATTGGACTACAAACTAGAAAAATAAGCCTTCAAAGTATCAGAAACAGTATATTAAAAGGAAGAAACCACCAAGATGCCCAAAAGCTAATATAAAAATATTTGGTATCAGTGAATCTGAAGGATTTTAATTTGCATATATGGTATAGAATTTAATATTTGTGCAACAATATTTTATTAAATATATTTGAAGTTACCACAAAAATAAGCTAGTCTTCTTTCCTTCCATCCCCACTATTTTTCAGATTGGAAAGCTAAGATTCAAAGAAAGGAAAAGAATTGCTCAAGGATACATTAGTGATAGGTTGGAAATCAAGAACTATGTATTATCCCAGGAATCATGATTTCCATCCCAGCATCATCTCCTCTATAGAGAACAGATTCTTTTAAATAAAGATCACACATTGGAGGCAGCTGAGTGGCTCAGTGGATTGAGAGCCAGGCCTAGGGACAAGAGGTCCTAGATTCAAATCTGGCCTCAGACACTTCCCATATGTGTGACCCTGGACAAGTCAATTAACCCCCATTACTTAGCCCTTACCACTTTTCTGCCTTAGAACTAATACACAGTATTAATTCTAATACAGAAGGTAAGATTTAAAAAACATTAAAAATAAAGATGACAAGAACATTCACATGCAATTGGAAAGAAACTTTTGTCATTGGCTCAGTCCCTATTATTAATTTTGAATATTTGCTGGATTTTTTTTTTAAATGAGACTTAAGCTGAGCAGAACCAATATTTATTTTGCTGCCAGAACTAGTGACTGTATAGTTAGTCAGCTCTAAACCCTGGCAACCAAATCAAAAACACAAATAATTGAGGAAAGTACAAAATTTCTAGGTGCCATCATTTTCTTGTCAATCAACATTCCCTCCAATCAAGGGAAAATATAACTGAAGCAACTATGCTTGAATTCATTCAGTGAACTTCTCCATTAGTTTTAATCAATGTCTATGTAAATGGAGTAAGGGAAATTTTTCTTCTGACAGATTGATTTTTCTTGTTTTTGTTTAAATGATGACAAAATTTAAAATATTTATACCTTAAAATATAATGAGAGGTATTTTACAGCTATGCCCTCTTCTAATGATTGATGACTACAGATCTACTCAGGTTGGCCAGGTCTTCCCCAATAAAATGTACAGTTCATTTTTTTCCCTACTATGCTATGTTTTCCCATAAGACTGTCCATTCTGCTCACATAGATGCTGAAAACCAAGGTTCACTTTTCTATCATAATAATTTATGAGAGCTTTCTATTAGAGATATATGGTAATATGCTTAATTAAATATATATTGCCTGTGGTTACTGGAATTCATGTATGAAACAACAAATAGCAAATGGAATATGAAACATTATGTTCCCATCTTGGCTCTGAAGGAAACATTTTATCAAGTTAACCATATCCCTGAGATTTAGAGATTTATGTAATACACTCAAATTGTAGTTTTCTCTCTCAAGTAACTTCAAAAAGTATATAGGTAGATGGACAATGTAGAGTCCAGTGTAAATTAGATTTCTGTATTCAGTGACTTAATAAAACCAGTTCTAAAATGGGAAGAGGAAGGTATATAATACATAAAGTTGGTTTGTTAAATGGTTATGAGATGAGATACTCTATTTCTATTTGTATCATTAGAGAGGAAATACTATCATCATACTCAGACCTGGATAAGAAGGATATTGAAAGGAAATTGACTGAAAAACATAAAGAAAAGATCACTGTACTTTCTGTTTATTGAGTATAAAAATGATTTAATAGAAAAATCTTCCTCTATGTTGTTTCTCATTTATGCCGAAATCACGAAGACTCCTTGATAGGTATAAGAAGAGATATGACTGCTCAATATCCCTATAATTATTCATTTCAAGAGAAATATAAAAGACACATGTATAGGGCAAAGATTTTGCCACTATCACTGAGGAAATTCATCATTGTGTCCAAATGAATCAGATATTTCTTATAGATGCTGAAATCCATCAGTTGTCTTTGCAGATAGCATTTCACTGATTAAACCAAATCCTAAAATAGCACACAACTTCCTAAATTAGTTCTATAACTACTCAAAAGAATCTGGACCTATAATTATCTACACAAGGGAAAATCACAATAGTTGAAAACGTAAAAAAGCTTGGCTTATTACCTAGGTTTGGATGAACAACTCAGACCTAGTGTATCTATATTTTATAGGCACAATTGATATCTAAAAGAAAAAGAAGAAAACAATTTATTCTAGGATTAAACAGGATAAACAGGCAGAGTTGACTTTGGGAAATTGCACAGTGCTTTTAATGATGCCAAGTTCCTGACTGAAAAAAGATCTCTCATCCTTATTAAAAAAAAAAAAAAAAAAAAAAAAAAAAAAAAAGCCCTTCTAAGGCATAGGAGCAATAAAGGCTAGGCGATCGGAGTTAATTGACTTGTCCAGGGTCACAAAACTAGGAAGTGTCTGAGGTCAGATTTGAACCCAGGACCTCCTATCTCTAGCCCTTACTAGTCCACTGAGCCACCTAACTTCTCCCCCACCACTTTCCTATGTTTTAAAAATACCAACATATTTCTGACGAAGCTGCATTTCTGTGAGCTACATTCAACACATTGGGTTGGATTTGTGAGAGGATGTTTCATGGTTTCATAAAATATGGTTATGAATATTGATGGATTCATAATAATAATTTGAATTTATATAATACTTTAAGTGCACAAAACACTCTATGCACATCTGATTTTATTCTCACAGTCTTATTAGGGAGATGATATTATAATTCTAATCTTTACAGATAAGAAAAATAAGGCTGAGAGAACTGAGTCATGTTCGGGAGATGCAATCAAACAAGATATGACAATGGCCAAGCAATAGAGGTGAGGCTAAGAATGAAAAGAGAAATGGATAGTTGCAAATTGTGAACATAAAGGAGGACCAGAACTTGGAGGGTCATGAAAGTGAATTTAAAAAAAAATAGGACTTCTCATATTTTGGAAAGTCCAACTGACCTAATCACAATGGAGAAGACACTGTTTGAAATGATGCTATAACAAAGAAAAGTGACTGCAGCCCTGAAAACATTATTTAAGGGAACCAGCTGTCAAGCAGCATTACACGTAAAGACTCAACTAATTAATACCACCTTGTACAATATGTTGCCTTATGATAATATAAAGGTTGGCAAATCCATCATGTCTCAAATTGCTGAATCAGGAGAAACACTTTCCTGTATTCCATTCATCACACCTGCCTTCTCACTCTCACACTAAAAATCCTTCTAAGCATCCTTTTATTTTAAATGCTCCTGATTTCACAGAATACAGCTTAGGAAGTAGATAGATTCATCATTAATAACTGGAAAGATATTGCATAAAGAAACCATGAAATGAAATGTAGATTTTAAAAATCCAATTAAAATTGTAATTATATTTTTTCAGTTATTCAGAGAAATATTGTCTATCAGTAGAATTATTTATTATTATTATCATTATTGTTATCCTTTTTGCTTTCTTCATTCCCTCAAATAATTATAATATTGTATATCCACAAAAACCTTTATAGATGTTAAAATGTGTTTACATATATGACATTGTCTGATCTTCAAATTAGATACTTTTGAATATAAACTTAACTAGGCAGTGAAGTACCTGGGGCCAATTCGGTTGAAGGATAGAAACAAAGAAGTTGAGATTCTAAGGTGTACTTGCTACTAGTACTATTGATTTGTTTTCTAATCATTGTTATCCCACAAGGCATAGTTCCCCATGTCAAGCAGTCTGATAGAGACATTACACAATGTACAGATATTGTCATTCCAGTGAAGAGGGAGGTATGTCCCAGGACAAGACTTTGTATAGGAGCTGTGATGTTAATCATATACTGTGGAATGGATAATTGGCCCAGGGCTGGGTAGGTGGTGCTGATATTCCTCTTTGTCATTGGTTTTCTGGGAATAGTTGCTGTTGTGAATAGGTGTTAAAGAGGACAGGCATTTTAAACCCAGTTTTATGGATGAAGAAACTGACATATTGTGAGATTTATGTACAAGCTTAAGGTCTATTAACTCCTATTTGTAGTTATCTTATTACACTTTCACATTTTGCCCTGTATAAAAAAAAACTCTTGTGGAATTGTATTTCTCTAATTAGATCATGAGTTTCTTGAAAGAGAGCATCAAACTCATTTCCCAATGACCAAATAAATTTTGTAAAATTGAACAATTTCTTTATGTGAGAACTCTAGATAATGAGTGGCTATGACAGGAAAGGGAAATGTGATTTGATGACCCATTCCTTCCTGTTAGTGAGAACTATATGCCATCATTACTATTTTAATTTAAATAATTTAAAGTATTTAAATTTAAATTAATTTAAAATATTTAAATCAATACTATTTTTTAATTTCATATAGATCTAACATGAGGGGCAAGAGTCAAATTGCTAATGATCTTCAACCAAAGAATTAGGACAGGCAAGCAATGACATCAAAGTGTTAAATATTAATCAAAGTTTTAATACTTTATCAATTTAAAAATCTACAAAGGGATTAAAGCCAATAATTATAGAAAATAAACAGAAGTCAGGGCTCAGAAAAATATGTGATTATTTTTGTGCTATTTGAAGATGAGAAATAAAGGGATTCAGTTCTAGTTATTGAAAGATGCTTTGTAGGGATCATGTTTCAAAGGATCATTATTCCTGGTTATATGATTAGGTCAGTCATACTTTATAGTTAAACTAAAAGAAGGAATTTAGGTCAAAACAATACATAGAAGACATCATAAGATGTGAAATAGATAACTTTGACTACATTAAATTAAAACATATCTGCACAAACAAAACCATTGCAACCAAATTTAAAAGAGAAACACAAACTGGGAACAATCTTCATAGTCCGTCTCTCTGACAAAGCCTTCTTTTCTCAAATGTATAGAGAACTGAGTCATATTTGAAATATGAAATATGTCAAAATATGAAAATAGTCAAAAGTTCTGAAAAGGGAATTCTTAGGTGAAAAAATTAAACTCATCTTGAGTCATACAAAAAAATGCTCCAAAATCACTTTTGAGTAGACAAATGCAAATTAAAACGACTTTGAGGTACCATCCTCATACCTATAACACTAGCTATCATGACAAAAAAAGAAAATGATGAGTGTTGTAGGGGATGTAGCAAAATTGGGATACTCATTCACTTCTGGTGGAGCTGGAAACTAATGCAATCACTCTGGAGAGCAATATGGAATCATGGCCGCATCAAACTGTGCATTCTCTTTGATCCAGAAATACCACTACTTGGTCTGTAACCCAAAGAGATAAAAATAGGGAAAAGAACAGACTTATATAAAATATTTATAGTTGCTTTTTTGTGGTAGCCAAGAATTGAAAACTGAAGGGATGCCCATCAACTGGGGAATGACTGAACAAGTTGTGGTATATGCTTATAATGGAATACTATTGTGCCATAAGAAATGTCAAGATGATCTCAAATAAAAACATGGAAAGACTTATGTGAAGTCATGTAAACTGAAGTGAGCAGAACCAGGAGAATGTTGTACACAGTAACAATAATGTATAATGATCAACTAACTGTGTAACTTAACTATTATAAACAAGGCAATGATCCAGGACAACCCATCTAGGGACTCATGAAGAAAAAGGATATTCACTACCATAGAAGGATCATGTGGAGTCAGAACAAAAATTTAAACATACTATTCTTTATTTCTTTCATTAATTTTTCCCTATTTTAGGCAACATGTGTCTTCTCTCACAACATGACAAACATGGAAATATGCATGTATAGTATGATTATAAATGCACAACTAATATCAAATTCCTTGCCTTCTTGAGGAGGTGGAAGGGAGAGAGAGCATGGATTGCTAAATGTCAGAAGGAGAATATTAAAAATTGTGTTGCAGTGTTAAAAAATAGCTATGCTAGAGACCTTTGAAACAATCTGTAGCTTTTCTTTTCAGGGCTACAATAAAAAAGCATCTGGGTAGAGAGAGATGAGCCCTTTATCTGCCCTCTTGAAATACACTGAAAAAGTTGAGAAAATAAAAGGAAATAATTTGGTCTTTTTATTGATTAAAAAAAGTAAACATTTGAGGATAGCTAGGAGTACCACCATATTTTTTTAACATGAGCTAACTAAAAAGTGCACCTTTGCAAAAAAGTGAGATTTAAAAATTGCAACTAGTAATTAAAAATCAATAATTGATACAGTTGATTTTTTTTTATTTTTAAAACTAAAATAGAAGGTATTCTTACAGTGAAATGGTACATTTACCCCTGACTCCCAGGGTTCTTGAGAGAAGTCCATAATTAGGAAATACTTAATGCAATGCCTGGCTTATGCAAAGGATTAGCACTGTAATAATCAAACCCTATAGGAATTCATTTGGACAAAATACTCCTAAGAGGCATTTTTTAAAGCCTTTACAAGTTAAGAATAAAACTTGGCATTTGATAAGTACTATGAAAACTATTAAGTTGTGGCTAGTAAAAAAAATATAAGGGTGAGATAAATGATTCTTTGTGTATTTGACTGAATTAATATCACCTGATGAATAATACTAAAGTGTCTCTTTGAGAAGCCACTGTATCAGAAGTGCCTTTTGAAGGGTGACTTCCCTTCTTATCTGGAAGACACGATACAAACTCTTTGAGCAATGTGGCAAAATGCTTTAAAACTATTAAAATTTAATTAATGATATGTTTTAAATCAGCAAAAAATGATAGTAATTCACTGCTGGTTAAAAAAGGTAGCAAAATCCTCCTGAGAGATACTTGCATGTAAGGTTCCTTGGGATTTCCTACTTATACTGGGTTGTAAGATCTTACCAGTCTTTCTGACAGCATGTTGTAAAACTTTGTATTATTGTAGTGTGAGACCATAAGACCTTTCCCAATCAAAATAGGAACTTTAAAAATTTAACTTTTAAAAAGGAGTGAGTTTCAGCTAATATCATTTGGAAAATCATGAAATAGTTAACAATTATCATGTAATAAAGCTATAGATTTAAACCAACTATTCATTGTATGAGTAAACTAGTGTTTACTACATATGAATAAATTTCAGATTAAAATTATTCTTATATGAAAGATAAATAAAATATATTAATACTTCTTAAAAAATGAGAAAAATAGATTTCAGGGCAAAAAATGACCACAGTGCAGAAACAAGGGGCTGCCTCTCCTCAATGCTACATATATAAAATGCCTCAAAAGGACAAAAATCTAAATCAGACGAGTGAAGAGGCTCATCCATGGGGTGCAGCTTTGAAGGTAGGCAGGGTTTGGGCATTTTCACACTATCAGGGGGTAAAATTACTCCTACCAAAACTTGAGCTATTCACCCCTCCTCTATTCCACCTAAGCTGCCAGAGTCAGAGCAAGAGGAGGGTAAATGCTAGGTTCTCAGGAAGCTGGCTGAGGACACCACAGACTTACCCCAAAGAGCAGTGAGATGTGGGACCACAGGAGGCTGAGGAACATGGAAATTGGCCACAGAGATTGGGCAGAGAAAGGCTGTACACAGCAGATGCAGCAGAGACTGAAAAATATCCTCAAGCAAAAATTGCTCTGTAGCTGGATACACAGAGACCCTGCCCTCCTCACTCAGACTTTTGACTGGGAAGGGAAGAAAGAACTAGTACAGAAATGGCCACCAGCAACCAGGAACAACAATCTGCAACTACAAAAAAAGAATTAAGAAAAAAATCTTAACCCTCGATAATTTCTATGGAGAAAAACCCCAGACTACAGAGGAGACAGCAAAGGATGACAAACAAGCAATCACATCCAAACCTTCCAAAAAAAAAAAAGGAAATTGGTCACTTGAGGAGTTCAGATTTGAGATTATGAACAGAGTAAGAAGGACAAAAGAAACTTGGCAAGAAAAGTGGGAAATAGTTAAAAAAGAAAATGACAGTTTTAAAGACAGAATATCCCACTTGGAAAAAAATCCCAGAAATCAAATTAAATGATAAGCAAATTGAAGATTAGAAATGACCTGCTGGGATCCATGAAAAGCAGAATAAATCAAACCCAAAAGGAAAATCAAAAGATCACAGCTGAAAACCAATCTTTAAAAAAATAATTGGGCAAGTAGAAGCTAGTGATCTCACAAGACATCAAGAATTAATAAAGCAAAGTCAAAAGAATGACAAAATAAAAGGAAATATGAAATATCTTATGGAGAAGATGGCTAACTTGAAAACAGTTCCAGGAGAGACAATTTGAGAATCCTAGGCCTATCTGAAAACCATGAGATAAACAGAAATCTTGACAACATACTATAAGAAATTATAAAAGAAAATTGCCCTGATATTCTTAAACAAAAGGACAAAATAGACATTGAAAGAGTCCATAGATCACCCTCTATATTAAATCCTCAAAAGAGAATCCTCAGGAATGTAATTGCCAAATTAAAGAGCTTCCAAGCTAAGGAGAAAATATTGCAAGAAGCCAGAAGGAGACAATTCAAATATCAAAGAGCACCAATCACGATTACACAGGATCTGGCAGTTACCACATTCAGAACCATAAGACTTGGAATATGATATTCAGACAGGCAGGAGAATTGGGTGTACAAACCCATCAAAACTGACTATATACTTCTGGGACTAAAGTATGCAAATAAAGCAATTAGAGAAGAAAAGGAAATTGAAGTGATTAAAGTAGGCAATGAGGAGACTAAACTATCACTCTTTGCAGATGATATGATGGCCTACTTAAAGAATCCTAAAGAATCAACTAAAAAGCTAGTGGAAACAATCAACAACTTTAGCAAAGTTGCAAGATACAAAATATACACACATAAATCATCATCATTTCTATGTATTTTCAACACATCTCAGCAGCAAAAGTTAGAAAGAGAAATTCCATTTAAAATCACCCTATATAATATAAAATATTTAGGAATCTATTTGCCATCATCTATATCATCATGGAATCATGAAGGCCTTATGATCATACTGGTGGTTCAAATAATTTTTTTCAGATTTAAATATTTTATTTTTTTAGAAAAATTTTCCATGGTTACATGATTCTCGTTTTTACTTTCCCCTTCCCCCCTTAAGCCCCGCCCCCAAATCCAACACACATTTCCACTGGTTTTAACATGTGTAATCAATCAAGACTTATTTACATATTATTGATAGTTGCATTGGTGTGGTCATTTAGTGTCTACATCTCCAACCATGTCTGCATCAACTCATGTGTTCAAGTGGTTGTTTTACTTCTGTGTTACTACTCCTGTAGTTCTTCCTCTGAATGTGGATAGCATTCTTTTCCATAAATCCCTCAGAATTGTCCTGGGTCATTGCATTGCTGCCAGTACAGAAGTACATTACATTCGATTTTACCACAGTGTATCAGTCTCTGTGTAAAATGTTCTTCTGGCTCTGCTCCTTTTACTCTGCATCAATTCCTGGAGGTCTTTCCAGTTCACATGGAATTCCTCCAGTTTATTATTCCTTTGAGCACAATAGTATTCCATTACCAGCATATACTACAATTTGTTCACCCATTCCCCAGTTGAAGGGCATACCCTCATTTTCCAGTTTTTTGCCACCACAAAAAGCGCTGCTATAAATATTTTTGTACAAGTCTGTTTATCTATGATCTCTTTCTGGTGGTTCAATTTAGATAAGATAAAATGATTATTTTACAATGTAAAAGAATATTGCCATTTCCTTCAGTATTTCCCCAGGCACCAAAGCACTTGCAATTATGTAATATTTTGCATGGGGAGTGCCCCAATCAGACTTTGTCAACTTATGGACCATATTGATGACCCATGAAAAGGCAAACTTTCAAGGATGATGAGGGGAATTATGGAATTGATTATTGATGAATATTTTTATTGATTTATACTTGAGTTTTGTTAATTACAATAGTAATCACTATAATCAAGCTTTATAATTGTAACCAAGCTATAAAGCTTTGAGGTTTAGAGTATTCTTGTGCAGATCTAATGCCAAACCACAATAAATGAGCAAAACAAGATACTAGTTGAGTAAGATAAGAAGATGGATGGATTGTAATTCAACCTGGTCACAAGATATCTATTTTGCTAGTGCTGGATTCTGTTGATACCAGGGAGTGGTAGATAAGAGACCTCCTGGAGAATTTCCCAGGAAAAAGACTAATTTTATGTCCACCTACAAAATACCATGAATTCTGGAAAATTTCTGTTCTGGGAGGATACTGTGGGGTTAGTTTTTACAAGAGGATGCTGCCCAAATTCATGTGTTTTAATCACTATAATGTAAAGAAAAAATACTATTCTAATTTGAGTTTCTGAGTTTTTGAGAGAAATGTAATGGGTAAAGAGTGATCAGAGTAATGAAGAACCAATCACAAACTTAATTTGGGGGACATTTCTGGGCCTTATGTAACCTGTAAGCTACATAATGCTGTTTTAACTGCATCAAGGATCTTTGGTTACTGAGAGATTATTGGCCTCTATTTTTGGTAACTGTTAGCCTTGCTAATAAATAAATAAGCTCAGACCTTTTGTGACTCAGTTTTTCATTATCAAAGATTTATTGCAGTATCATTCAGTTTTTTTTGTGTGTATTGTCTTCCCACAGTAGATTCTAAAATCCTGGAGTCTTTCTTTTTTGTGTATGTATCCACAGCACTGAGGATAATGCTTAGTGCATATTTGCTAGTTAATAAATATTTATTAACCTGTTGACACAATTAAATTGTATTTCAGAAAGAATAATCTTGTGGAATTAGGGAAATCAGTTGTCAAGTGAGTATTTTAATCAAGCATTAAGTTAGTGTGGGACTAAAATAGGGTGATGGCAAAAGAAACAAAAAGCAAAAGCCAGTTTGAAGAGATATTGAAGAATTGATGACATCTTTTGCTTCAATAAGAGGTTTGAGGGAAATATATGTTTGTATACACACATAAATATATGTAAGTCATATACACATTCTAATTTAGAGATATTTTGTTGTTCAGTTACTTATTCAGTCATGTCAGATTCCTCATAACCCTATTTTGGATTTCCTTTACCAAGATACTGAAGGGATTCGCCATGTCCTTTTCTAGTTCATTTTACAGATCAGGAAAATGAGCAGAAAAAAAAGATTAAATTACTTATTCAGGATTACATACCTAGTGTTTGTAGATTTGAACTCAGATCTATTTTCACTATAGGCCAGCACTCTCTAATATATCACCTAACTGCCTATTTAGAGATGTATCTAGATATAGATACACATACATACACACAACACCAGTTTTTCCTCCCAGCTATTGTCTTTGGGATTAAATCAAATTCCATCTTCCTGACTCCCAACTCCCATCCCTCTCCCCAATCTCCCATCTACCTGCTTAAGTGCCAAGATGTGAAGCCAGGCTCTTTGATATTTATTATTAGTGTAACCTCAGGCAAGTCACAACTTCTAGATCTCAAATTCCTTGTTTTTAAAAAGAGAGGATTAGACTATATGATGTCTGAAGTCCCTAGTAACTCTAATTCAATGTTCCTATATTTTCTCTTTTAGGATACATTATTGTCAAACAATCATCCTAAGTAAAAGTATATTTTTGCATTTGTAATTCAAAAAGCAAAAATAGTAAGCGGTAATATTTGTATAGTGGTATAAGGTTTGCAAAGTAAGAGACACACCTATTTCCCCCCAAAACTACTAGTTCCTATTTTTAATTCCTTGTAGAATAGCAAGCAAATTGATTGGTGACAGAAGTGTCCCCAGTTATCTGGGTATGTTATGGCTCAGCAATGGGGCAGTGCACTGGAACTTTTCTAATATTTCAAAGATTAAAGCATTAAGTCTCATAGAAATGAAAGGACATGGATACCTTCTGCCAAAATGTATTCATATTCAGCTTATGTAGCTTCATGATGTGACAGATAGTTACAAATCTGGAATAAATGCTCTTTGCTTTGTAGTTTAAAAATATCTAACAAAAAATCTTATGCAATGAAAAAGATATTCAGGGAAAATAGAACTTTTCTTTTCAAAGTTAGTGCTGGAGGTCTTGTGCTTTACACTATTCATAATTATCTTTAGTTGATTTATCTTTTGCAATGTATAACAACAACAAAAAGCCTAAATCTATGTATCTTGTGTCTGCTAAGAACAAATTCTCATTCTGAAATATTGGATTCTCACTCTTATGCTGGCCTTCATTATTTACAGGCTTGAATCTATAATATTTCATCATATGTTTATAGTATTTTGAGCAATATGGCATATTTATAGTATCAAATTAACCAATGTTTTATCTATTTTATTATTTTTTAATAAAACCAACTCATTTTTATTTATTACTTCAATGGTTCACTACTTTCATTTTTATTCTCATTTCTTTGATTTTCAAGATTTATACTTTGGTATTTAACTGGTGATTTTTAATTTGCTCCTTTTCTAGCTTTTATAATTGCACACCAATTCACTGATCTACTTTTTCTCTGTTTTATGAATGTAAGTATTGAGAGATAAATTTTCCTGTAAGTACTACTTTGGCTACATGTCCAAAATTCTAATGTCATCATTCTCTTCAACCAAATAGTTAATTGTTTCTATGATTTTTTTTTCCTTTGACCCACTCATTCTTTAAGATAAGATACTTCGTTTCCATTTTGGTATGTTAATAATAGCCATAAAATCAAAAGATGTAATCAAAGGTGTAAATAGCTATTTAACCCAAACTAATCACTTTACTATTCTGAACCTTACTCTCCTCATCTCTAAGATGGAAACGATATTTGCATTAATAACTTCATGGTGTGATTGAAAGGAACATACCTTATAAAACTTTAAGCCTTATAAATTACAAGTTTTTAGAGTTAAGTTCAGAGTTAATATTCAATATAGGACCCTCCCATACAAACCTCCCATTTATTTCAACCCTCATTGATTGTGTCTCATACTTGAAATGTGCTTCCTCCTAACTTCAGGCTATCAACTTTCCTGACTTCCTTCAAGATTCAATTCAAGGGTCAAATTTGGCAGGAGGCCATTTTAAGTCCCATCACTGTTAATTACCTTCCCCTTAAAGGTTGCCTTTCATCTTCATTGTATGGCTTTTGCTTGTATCTCTTTTTAATGTGTGTTGTTTCCCCAATTAGAATGTATATATTTCTTAAAGATAGGGACAATTTTGGCCTGCCTTTTGATTATCAGTGCTTAGCACAGCATCTGGCACACAGTAAGTGCTTAATAAATGCATTTTAATTGAGATGTCATTTAATTTTCAGGAAATACTTGAAAGGAAAATGGGAACTACTCCTAACTGGAAATTAAAGGTGGAAGAAAATGAAAGAACAGTAGGTATGGATCAATAAAACAACTTAATTAAAGCTAAGTGACTCACCCGGTGTGCACATTAGCAAATATCCACAGACTCATGGATTACATAAAATTAGATAGAGGCCAAAGCTTACTGGGAAGCCTTTTCATTACAATTCTACTAGGTCTCTGAATTTCTATGTGTAAGAGAAATGCATTCCATTCCAAGGGCAGATAAATGTAAGTTCTCTTTCTCTAGTGCTGTTTAAAAAAAGGCAAAAAATTGTTGGAACAAACAAGAAGGAGGAAAGAAACCCTTTGCCAATTATATGGCAGAGATTATTAAAATCTTTTCATAAGAAATTTTAAACCCACCCTTTAGGAATCACTTCCTCTGTAAAGTCATCACTAACTACATTCTGTAGCAAGTATACAGTCTTAAACTTTTAATAGTTACCTAGTTTATTGTTTCTAATTGTTAACTATATATTGATTTTATCTTTCCTATTAGGTTATAGTGATAATACCTCAGAAATATAAAACTTTACAGGTGGAAGGAACTTTCCAGAGCCAGCCACTTTTATTATTGGTAAAGAGTTAGGGAATAGAAAAGGAAAGGAATTTATTTAAGTAACACAGCATTTTATTGTTAAAATATGAACTAGATATTTTTTTAGATTATGCTTTACCCATGTGTCTTTTAGAGTTTACAAAGCTCCTTTATGTATTTTATCTCACTTTATATTAATGAGAAGTTTATGAATATATATATATATTCACATGTATATCTTCATATATGGGGATGAATGATTTGCCAAAGGTCACATAGCCAGTGAATAGCTAATTAGGTGGAATACTGAATTCTTCAGTGCTAGCCCCCTGATAATTGGAGAGATCAACATAGCTACAAAAACAAAAAATAAAAGTATGTATTAAATTGCTTCACATGCAAGGAGATTCTTGTGCTTTTATGCAGACATGCATAGTTTATACATATTAAAATTTCCCCTTTATTAGAGAGGTTCAATAACCATTTTATATTCAATACATTTATTTTATTTCATTTTTAATTTATTTTTAACTATATTTTTTCATTTGTTTCATTTTCTGCAAAAGTGGCCTATTAAAAAGATAAAAAATAAGCTTCCATTAGAGAGCCACCTATACTGTCCAGAGTACATTGATTCGGTATACTAAGGTTAGAGTCAGATCTTCACCTCAACATATCCCAAATTACTTGTACCTTTTTCTTTAACTGACTTTCCTATAAATTCTGAAAAAAAATCTAATAATGCAGACAAATTTTTTAGACACAGACATTTATATAAATACTTGAACAAAGTGTCTTCCAAAGCATTCTTGTTGATTTCTAGATTCTTTTGACTCATGTACTTTGCAAAGCATAATAAATTCAGTTATGTTCCTATAAGCAATGAGGCATGGACTCAAATATGGATTCAAACACTACTTCAGGGATATATTGGCCCAACTTCATAAGTACACTGTTAGATTTGACTGTTCCTTAAATTTTCATTTTTTTATATTTGCTTTTTATTTTAAAAAATGAGTTCCAATTTCTTCCCTTTCCTTAAACTTTTGTTACATCCACTGGGAAGGAAACGAATATGAGATCAATTATGCCTTGAAATCATATTTCCATATTATCAATATTGCAAAAAAGCAAAACATAAAATAAAATTAGAAAATTATCCTTCAATTTGTACTGATACTTCATCAGATATTTCTGTGCAGATGTTTAACATTTTTTATCATGAGACTTTTACAATTTTGTTGATCAGAGTTTATAAGTTTTTTACAATCAATCATAATTACAATATTACAGTTACTGTGTACAATGATCTCTTGGTTCAGTTCATTTTGGAAAAGTTCATAATGGATCTTCCCATTTTTTCCTAAAACCATTCCCTATTCTTATAGCACAATAATACTTATTCATAATCATATATCACAACTTATAACTTGTTCAAACGTGTCCCCTTTAATGAGTAAACTTTTAATTTCTCTCTTTAACACCATGAAAAGTTGTTATAAATATGTTTGTATTTAAATATCCTTTTTCATTTTTCTTTTATTTCTTTGGAGTACAAATGTAATAGGACATGAACAATTTTATAGCCCTTTGAGAGTAGTTTCAAATTATTTACAAGAAAAAAAAACAAGTTTTTGTTCATTTGTATACCTATTTTCCTTCATGCCTTTCAATATTTCTCATTTCTAAAAGGTACAAATTGGTTTCTAGATTTTTTTTACTTTGTCTTTCTTTAGTCAAAAGAGATTTTAGAGTATTTTTTCATAATGCTATAGATAGTTTTTATTTGTTTTTTCTGAAAACTGCTTTTTCATTTTCCTAGGGTGTTTATCAATTGGGGAAGGGATCTATTCTTAGAAACTTGACCTAGTTCCTTATACACTTGAGGGGGAAAAAAAAACCTTTATCAGAAATATTTTGTAATTTTTTTCTTTTTTTTTATATGACTTTATTATGAGAGCTATTAAATCTTGTGTGACCCTGGCTGAGATTCCATGACATTTTAATAGTTTCTTTTGACTGACCTGCAGGGATTGATGCAGAGTGAAAGGAGCAGATCCAGGAGAACATTGTACACAGAGACTGATACACTGTGGTACAATCGAACATAATGGACTTCTCTACTAGCAGCAATGCAAGGATCCAGAGCAAGGCTGAGGGAATTCTGAGAAAGAAAAGTAGCCACATTCAGAGGAAGAACTGTGGGAGGAGAAACAAAGAAGAAAAACAACTACTTGAACATATGGGTTTAGGGGGATATTATTGGGCATGTAGACACTAAACAATTACCCTAGTGCAACTATCAATAATATGGAAATAGGTCTCAATAAATGATACATGTAAAACTTAGTGGAATTGTGTGTCTGCTATCAGGGTGAGGGGGGGGTTTGAGGAGAGAGAAAGAACATGAATCATGTAACCATGGGAAAATATTCTAAATAAAATTCATTAATTTTAAAAATCAGTACTAAGTTCCAATATCTCAAGGAAGAAGTGTGGTAAGGGCTTGGCAATGGGGGTCAAGTGACTTGCGTAGGGTCACACAGCCAGGAAGTGTCTGAGATCAGATTTGAACCCAGGAACTCCTGTTTCTGACTCTCAATCCACTGGGCTATCCAGTTGCCCTACACCCAATAATTCTTAAATTATCTCCCCTCAGTCTAGTTTTTCAAGAAATTTTTTTTTATTTTAACTTACTTTTTATTCTTTTGACTTTTATTATTTCTTGAGATTTCTTGAAGTGATTAGTTCACACTTTCCAAATTCTAATTTTTATGGAGTTATTTTCTTCAGTTTACTTCTCCCCCTTTTTCCAATTTTTCTTTTTAAAAAGATTTATTCTTCAGTAGATTTTTGTGCCTCGTTTACCATTAGTAGCATTCTGTAGTTTGAAGATATTATTTTTGACAGTATTTTTGTGCCTTTTTTAACCAATCTCCCAATCTTTTAATTTTCTTGCAACACTATCATTTTCCTTAATTTTTCCTATATCATTCATGTCTTCCTTTAATTTTTCTAGGAATTCTTGTTGCATTTATGTCCAATACCCATTTCTTAATAAAGTCTTGCTTGTAGCTTTTTCCACATTATGGTCTTCTTCTAAATTTGTGTCTTGGTCTTCCCTTTCACCATTGTAACTTTTTTATGACCAACTTCTTTTTTTAGGCATTTGGATTTGGTAGGTTTGCTTCCTCTAATCTATCATCTGCTGTTATTTGCTAATTTTTCCAGTCTATATCTTATCTTTAAAATTTATATTAAAGTTGGGCTCTGTTTCCCTTGGAGTGGGGAGGCTCTTTCCCAAGCTTTGGATTTTTTCATGCTGCTGTTAGAAGATGTAGTTTGGGTTTCTGTAAATTTTCAGTGCTTCCAAAGAGGTGTGAAGCTGTGTTGGGTGTTGTTTTGTCTTTTCCTAGGAATGCTTCTTCCTTCTCTGAAGATGCAAACACTCACTCTCCTCTCAGTCTTAGATCTCTGGCCTGGACCCTCATTCTTTTGCAAGCACAAGTGCTAGTGCTTCCCTCTCCCCTACTTTGTGAATAACTACAGACGCTCCTTTCTGCCCTGGATTCATCAGCGTTTTGCATTGAGTGCTAGCAAAGGGTCTCTTATAATAACTTTTTAAAATCAGATTTATGACCTTTTTACCGTCTCTAAATTGAAAACTTCTAAAGCTGCTGTTGTCACTGTCATAGCCACCTCCAAACCCAGCCATTAATGTTGCTTCCTTTGTGCCACTACTCCATTGATTCTGGCTGGCCCTACCCCAGTGTCCTTCTCCTACTAACCTTTTAAGATTTCTTAGGCAGGAAAAATGTTTCCTCCTGACCTTTTGGGTTTTGGCCTTTCCTAAATTTGACTTGACATACTATGTAAAAGATTTTAAGGAAGAGAATGTTGGGAAGATTTGGTAAGTTTGCTTCCTCTAATCTGCCATCTTGTCTCTGCCCCTAATTGCTAAATTTTCGATGTTAGCATTTATCCATTGGAAAGTGGAAGTTGCTTGATTTTGCTTGATTTTGGCTTGATTTTGCTATTTTGTTAATGCTCAGAGGAAATACTAATATTGTGGATTAAGCATTAAAATTTATTGAGTATATTGTAATGTTGATTATTAAACATTTACCAGCACATTTCTGATATTATATGATTATGGGATAGTCATTTAAACTCTAAGGCTTAGTGCCTTCATTTGTAAAATAAGGATACCAATAAGCATTATCATGATATTTAGAATAGTCGACATTTAAGAATATAAGTATGATTATGGGCCTTATAATAATTAACTTTAAATTTCTCCAAATGCCTTATAGATACTCTTTTATCGATCCTTATAACTCTATGAGTTAGGCATTCAAAGTATTACTACTTTCATTTTATAGACAATGAAACTGAGTCTCAGTTCAAATAAGGAACTTCTCTATGGATTTTATAAACAGTAAGTGCCACAAATGAAATTTAAATTTAGATCTTCTTTACTGCAAATTCAACATTCTTGTCATTACCCCATATAGCCACTCCTGTTCCCGTACCTCACAGGTTAATTATAAGCATCTGAAAATATGATATTGAAAAATGCTTTGCAAACTTGAATTGATTCTTAAACTTTGGTTCCAATAATAATAATAATAATAATGATAATAATAATAATAATAATAGCTTGGCTAGCAAACACATTAATTCTTAGTTCTAATTGAAAAGGAATTTGAGAAAATCTGACTATGAATGTCTTTTTTAAAATTTATTTATTTTTTAAACATTTATTAATATTCATTTTTAACATGGTTACATGATTCTGAATGTCTTTTAAGTAATTTTTTCCTATATATATTTTTTTACCTTTGGAAAAAGGCATCTGAATTAGGGATTTAAGTTGCATGTGAACCCTTATCAGCTGGTATTAAACTAGAAAAGACTTTTGCTCTAGAAGCAAAATATGTTTATTATGCAATAGTGGAGTTTATTCTTTCCATAATGAATTCTTGAAATAAATAACTGCTCAGAGAATGGATTTAAAAACAGCCTCAGGTGGTCAAATGAACAGGTAAATTATACATCTGAATTGCAAATCTTTAGAAAGGAATGGATTTCCTCAGGCATCCTGTTAGTAAAATTTTAGCATAGTATACCTTTGTATTTTTACACATTAAATATACTGTAATGATGGAAAAGAGTTTATGAAATATCTTTGCAAAATGCAAGGGCAGGACCTCATTCTAACAGGTAGCTTTTTCCATCCAGACCTGCAAGTGGCAAACTAGGAAGTCAGAGGCAAAGGTAAACCAGGATGCCCTTTAGGGAAAAAAAAAGACAAGGTAAGCTGGAGAATAGATCACAGCCCTTAATTTATACATTCATAGCTGGCTTAAATGTTAGCTGGCAGTTACTGCTTTTATATCTATTTGAAAGAACAGGCTGCTTCTCAAAATGAAGGCTTTTTTTTTTCTTTTCCTCTTTACAGCATAAAAGCTCCAAGGTATTTGTGGGTTTAGAGCAAGGATGTTTCAAGGCTTCATGCCATTATGTTCCTTCTGGAAGTATTCTTAGCACATTTTATTTATTTCCCTTGTGCTAAGCTCTCACCCACAGAAAGTTGCAACCACAATTCAAATGGTATATGTTGAATGTAATTCAATAAATAAAACCAACATAAGCTTCTTTCTAAACAGTCAGTTCTTGGCTGAGGCACTAAAGCCACTGGGCTATTGAGCAGTGACAAAGACCTCTCTCAAAAACAGCTTACCCCACTCATCCCTTGATTATTCCAAGATTGGTTATTCAGTTTGGGTTTCATCCAGAGCTCTAATTCCTTTTGCTTCTCATTATTTTTCTTGTGTTTTAACTAACCCTTACTGCTTCTTTCCCCCTTCTCTCTCTCCATCCAAAATATAGATAGAAAAGCAGCAGGAGCAACAATGACACTAAAATACACTGATTTCAGATCATTATTTCATCAGATCATGGAAACGACAATATAATCAAACCATACTTACCTGGTGATTTATAAATAAAAAAGTATTATCTGAGCAATAGTCTTATGAGTTAGGTAATGACTCATTGTTTCCATTTTGAGGGAGAAAGAAAGTGAGATAGAAAGAGATGAGTCAATCTGCTCATGGCCCTCTGATCCAAATGTGGTGGTTCTGTGTCTTGAACCCATGAATGCTGATGTCAAGTCCAGATATCTTTCCACTTTGGACATTAATCCAAAGTTCCTTTGAATACTTACCTTTCCACTGTTGAACAAAACTTAGAAGTGATAGAATTTTGTATCATGCTTTCCCAGTTTCCTTTCCAGTTAGAACTAAAATATTTATTATTTGGAAAAACTACCAATCATCCTTTTATTAATTCTATATCCAGTAGAAATATTAAGAATTATTAACTACCAAAATACCAATACTAACTTTTTTTCCATTTCCAAAATTTTGGAGGGTAATTGGGCACAGCAAACATCCAACCTGTATTTTCTGAGAAGGTCCTCCTTTCCAAAGATTCTATCCCTTTTTTCCCATAAACAAAATCATCACAAAAGTTGATTGTTATATGCAAAGGCAGGGAAAATTATACTTCATTTGGATTTAGAAAATCTTTGTGTTCAAAACCTGACTCTGGTAACTTTTCAGTTGATTAAAAAACATGTTTGTTTTGTTTGATTTTCAAGATTTATCTATGTAAATAATCATCACAGAATATCTCTTGACATCAATTTCCTAAACATTTAAACCAAAGATGTTGCAATAGACCTAATATTCTTAATCTCTTCTCTGTGCTATACCTCTTTGGCAATTTGATGAAGCCTTTGAATCACTTTTCATTATAATGTTAAAATGGATGGAAAAAATAAAAAATAAAATAAATAAAATGGATGGAAATCCATTTCAGTTAGAGATTATTGAAAAATAATGATGTCTTTATTTTAGCTATCAAACTTCATGTCTCACTATGAAATCTGTATGGATCTGTGCACCTCAGTTTTAGGACCTCTTAAATGAGAGGAACTTTGACATTCCTTTAAAGTTTTAATCTATAATCCTATCTCCTAGTGGTTTATTGGTATTGTGATTATTTGGGTTTTTGTGTTGATCTATGAGCAGATAAGACATTAATAAAATAATGATGTGCAAAATAATTCCATACTTTAAAAAATTATTGGGTTTTTGTTTGTTTTGTTTCATTTTGCTCTAAACTATTTTTTTCATTCAATGGGTAATTTCATAGTAATCCTTCTCCTCAGATATAGAAGTTTGTGTGGCATTCAGAGAGAAGTGGGGTTGGAGGGTAGGTGTACCTCCACTCTCTGTGAACCACATAGATTTTGGCATCCTTATAGTACTTCATGGAGTAGAATACCATAATTGTCAAGGTGATCAGGGAATTCCAACATTCTGATCCTTCATTTTGAAAAGGATGAAGCTAATGACCAGATTTGCCTGCTGATACTTCAACATTTAAAAATAGAGGGGATTATCAGTCATTCTGAAGATAAACTTTATGTACCCCCAAAACAGTGCATCTCAACAGTACATTAGTTTTCTAGTTTGTTTCATATGCATCTGAAAATGAGGTGAGCCAATTTTGGAGCTAGGATAAATGCATTTGAATCTGGATTCTGATTATTAATACTTATATTTCTGAACATTTTTTCTCTCTAGGTTCTCAGCTTTCCCTTTAAAATGCTGAGGTCTCTTCCAGCTGCATAATTCTATGACTGTTAATTATTCACAAGTCTAGGGATATTCTCTTTGTAAATTAAGCGACTAAAATAACTAGTACCAGCCATCAAATAAGAACTAAAGACATATTAAAACAATTACATTTCAAAAGTCATCTGATGTAGAAGTCATCTGTTAGTGTTTTTAGATAAGCAATAAAATACATTAAGAAACCTAAGTATTTGATTTGGAGAAAATAAAGCTTATACATACAGCTCTAACTTGATCATAGAAATAGAATATTAAAGCTATTAGGAAATTTAGAGGTCAATTAATCCAAATCCCTCATTTTACAATGAGGAAACTGAAATGCAAAGGTTAAGTTTCAGGGTGTGTTATTTCCTGAAAGGGTGCCTACAAAGTCTCATAATTGAATCATGTTTTAAGTGCAAGGGAACTGACTCTAAAGGAATCTAGTTGTTAGTGCTTCTGTAGAGCAAATGACGATAACTTAATAGATATTTTAACTAATCTGGATTTTCCTTTTCACTTTTCTTGCCTCATGGTCAATTCACCTGTTCTCAGAAAATGAGCCTTGGAAATGAAAAGTTATTTAAAACCCTAAGGCTCTAGATAACATGTCACAATAAAATCTTCCTGTGGGTTTGTTTTTGTTTCTGGTTTCCATAGTTTTGCTCTTGGTTTGATGTAAATATTTTATCTTAAAACTATACTGAAGGCAAGGCTTATAATAGGATTAACAGGTTGGCTTTGTGCTTCTTTAGCATTGTGTAGTGGCTTTTTTTATATTTTCTTCTTCTGGAATCAGACAGAATCATTAAGCAAAGCCCTATAATTTTAAACAATTAGTGGCATTATTTCTATAGTATAAAGATTTTGGGGTATGCATGAATATTAGAACAAATGTATTTTAAACTTATATTACTGCAAAATTTAAAAAAAGATTAATATTTTATATGTACTCCAAAGTACTCAAATATTATATTGAAAATATAATAAAAAATAATCAAAAATGTTGTAAAATCAAAAATATATAGCTTAGAATCAGTGACACACTGTGTCAGGCAAGGACATAGGTAAAATACAAAGGTTCCTCACCAAAAATGAGATCCATTTCCTTTTTAAACCTGGCCATGATCCTCTGTGTGAGTGCAAATGATTTTCAGAAAAAAAGCAGATTTATAAAAGCAAAACAGTAGTAGAGTAGACAATGCACATTCAAATAAAGTACCAAATTCCCAATATTCACAATAGCACAGTTATTGACAATAGCAAACAAACTCATTATTGTATAGGATCCACTTGAGTTTATATATATAGCCACTTGCTGTGTGATATTAAGAAAAACCTATGAACTGATGTATACTTGTCACAAATCTACAGATATAAGAAATCTTTCAACTTTGGTGAGAAATCTAGATTGTTCTTGTGGAAGTAAATTAAACTAAAGAGTTAAAATATCATGCATGCATGAGCTCTTTTCGACTTCTTGATTTATATCAAAAAAGTTTTGGTAGGAACTTCTATTTGTTTCTCTACCTTTTAATACAACATTCTTTATAAAATGTATTATATCTATATCTATCTGTCTATTTGTCTATATGTCTATATATATAAATATGTATATATATTTATATATATATATATATAGTATAAAGATTTTGGGGAATACATCTATATATCTCATCCATTAAGAAACTGCTAGATATCTGAAGTCATTTCTCAAGACTCCTTAAAATTACAATTTAAATTCTTAAGTCATCATATTCTCCAAAGTTTTATACAGGTTGTAACCAGTTTTAATGGAATCCATCCATCCATCATGTATGTGACAAATAACAAAGGCAAAAAGGAAGAAAAAGCTGTATAAACAACATGTGACCTCGATAGTTGAAATGACAAATCTAGGATACATGAGACTTATGGGCTTTTTAGAACTTGAAAAAAAATTTTGTGTAAGATGTTCATGGGGTTTCACAATGATATGTTCAGTACCATTAAAGGGGAAGGTACAGATAAAAAACATAAAAAGGTATTAATTAGATTAATACAGATAAACTAAAAAAATTAAACCTTAAAGAAATCAACAAGTACAATAATATAAGCAAATTATAAGGTACATTCAGTGCCATCAAAAATCCTTTTTACCAATTCCAATAGACTTGTTCACTATCTTGAGGGGAGAATCAGAACAATAAACTTTCAAATCTCCTTTAAGATTCTTTCCCCTCCTCCATATAAATCAATCATTCAGATTTTGTTTGTCACTCATCTGTTCATCCTGATAGAGACACTGAACAAAATGTGGATGATCCTCATAATAATTAACTACATATAGAATTTACATGTATACACATATAATACATACACACAGTGTGTACATACAATAACACACATGTTATATGTGCACACATGTAAATATATCAAGCATGTTACATATATACAATACATACAATACAATACAATTTATATTATATACACACTATTTACACTTATTTACATGTCCATATATTTTTGTGATATGTGATCTGTAATATGTTTTATGTTCTTCATGTAATGCATTTTTGTTATTTATATTGTATTACAGTGTAATGTATGTTAGTATTTTATCTTATCTTATCCTGTAACTCTAGATACTATATCTCTTCCTTACTAAACTCTTCTAAAACTATCCCTATGTTATTAGTATATTAGTCTAACTAAATCTAACTAAATAACTAGTTATTTGTTGTTAGTAACTAACTATCCATTGTAAGTAAATATCTATTCTATAACTAATTCTAATTTTGTTAGTATTTATACACTGTCCCGTTCACTAAACTAGTGAATCAATGTATCCAAACCTGTTTATATTTTTGTGTATATGTTTTGTTATGCTATTATTCTGTTCTGTTATGTTGTAATATGTTACTGTTGGATGTATGACACCTAGAAAAACTTCAGATCTTTCTTCTCATGATATTCCTGAAGAAATCTTCTCTTCTCCTTTTCCCTCCTTTTCTCCTTTTCTCCAAAGTTCTTGGTGGTTATGTATAATGGTGGATATATAGGGAGTCAGCAAGTCATAAAAGCAGGCTGCTTGCAAACTTGTCTATGCTATCTATTCTTTTTTTTTCAAAAACTTAAAAAAGATTTTTTTAAAAATTCTGTCCCTTCAGGTTGTAAAAAATGTAGAGATTAAAATTAATATTTAAAGAACTAAATATTATATTTTAATAATTTTATTAATAATAAATTAACAAAAAAACTGGAGGGAAAAGGTGCTAAACTAATTTCACCTGTGCTCATGGAGGATAGAGAAAAGAGGGAGGAGCTTTAGAACTCATAAAACAATAATGTGACCACACAAACATGGAGGTGCAGGAGAGATTAAAGGGAATTTGGGGAAGTACTAAGAGACTTATCAGGGATGACGTTCAACATTCAAAATCTCCACTTATACACTCCTGAACAATATTTCTGCAGTTTGTTTAATATTTTTCATCAAATCTTGTTTTTCCTCCATTTCTCCTTTCTATCTTATCAAATAACACTATTCACAATATTTACTACTCATTTTCCATAAGATTTCATACCACATTTATATTATAAACTATTATTGCCCTTTGCAGCCTTTATGGTATTTGCAGAACTTAAAAGAAAGTTAGTGTTTCTTGCTTGAGAGAAACTTGAACTCTTTTTTTTATTAAGGCTATTTATTCATATCAATGTAACTTTAGGCAATTGTGATAGTCACTGTTCATATCTGCTCTCTTATCTATTGCTTTTTTTCAACAAGAGTTTGAATAGGGGAAATTTTAACTGAGTCAATTACATATCACATCTCTTGATATAACAGGGAGCGGGAAGAAAAGGAACTAGTTCACTATATTCTGAAACATTAAAGTCATTCAAAAGGTGTCTGTGCTACTTCAGGAATTTATCAGTTTTGTCATCATGAATTTTTAAAAACAAAGCCTAAATGACCTTACACATAGTAGTAAAATAATAAATACTGACTAAGTGAATTAAACAGATGAAAAGAGCCTAGAGTCTCTATACCAATAATTGTTTGTTTTTTATCATTGTTTTCTTTTTCCTTTCAAATTTGTAAAACTAATTGAGTTGGAGATATCTTGGTCATACTTAAATGGACATAGGAGTCAATATAATTAAGTAGAACTATTTATATAAATTCTAATTATTCTTTTGTAACTTATAATTTTCTAGAAATGAAATCGGTAGTGTTGAAGATGTTCAGTTCTAAGCACTGTTTGGGAATTTCATCCTAAGGGTAAAAAAATGACATATATTTCTGCATACTTTATTTCAACTGTATTTGCAGTTTTGTTAGAATTAGAACATCTATTCCCACAATCACATGACTATATCTGTTAAGTAGATATAAAATATACATATATAGGGCTAAATCATAGGATTTAGAACATTAAGATAAATAAAGAATCATCTAGTTATCTTGTTTAAAAGAAAAGAAAACTAAATCAGAGAGAGGTTTAGTTACTCTAGAATTGTCCTTGCCTACAAAGGTAGAAAGGCAAATTTCAAGTTGCAGTCTTTTAAATCTCAATATGGTACTTTTCTCTTTAAATCTCAATATGGTACTTTTCTCACAGCATCAATGTACAATTAATTTCTTTGCTCTTGCACTGAAATTAAACACTTTTACTTTTAAAAAGTCTATGATGCACTTATTTTGAATGTGTTTCATTTGAGAAAAATATTAATGAACATAGTATTTTCTAAAAAAGAAAAAAGGGAATAGCTTTTTAACTTCTTTGCTGAAAAAAAAGCATATCTCTACATATAAAATTTACAATTTCATAACTTTATGGAGAAACATCAATATTCAAATCTTTAGCACACTTCTAAACAAATCATTTTTAATAATTGCATGAGCAATATTTTCTTTGTGATAATCATATAGAAGCAATTAATCTTTTATGCTTGCTCATTTATTTTTAGTAACACAGGATATTATTTTAGGACAGCTTTTCAGATTAATTTAGCATAAAAGTATATACAAATGTCATCTATACTCTCCAACTTAAAGAATAGGGGTATTTTTTCCCGTCTTCCATTATTTTCCCCAACATATTACATATCAATCTAGAAAAATCCAATCCATTCTAATTCAATGGGCAAAGAAATAAGTCTGGAACTGTGAGTTTATTGATATTAGGAATTCCCAAGTAAAGAGATTCCCTTTCACAGTGTAATTCTTCACCTTTTTTTTGAAGTTTATAATATTAGAGAGCTGTCTAGAAAAGACTAAGTAGTGAAGTGAGATGCTAGTCTTACACAGTCAGTAGTTATCAGAGGCAAAATTTGAATTCTAGTCTTCCAAGCCTGAGGCTGGTTTTTTTTAACCATTATGCAACACATCTCTCATATAATCTGATGAACAACTATTAAGTCCTTACTATGTCATTTAAAATTATTCTGAGCCCTGCTACAACTTCCCCCAAGAAAGTATAAAAAAAGTTTGGGCACCTTTTGGGCTCTCAGCTCTCTTGACCCTGAAGACTCTCTTGGTCCTGACCTCTCTCTTTCTCAGTGCCTTTTTTCGAGATCTACCTCCTACCTTCCCTAGATTTTCCCTTTCCTAAAAATAAAAACCTAGCTATTCAAAATAAGTGCTACCTGATCTTTATGGAGCTCTGAAGAGCTCAGTTCAATTTCCCCTACTGGAGGTTGGGGGCTACCGGCAAGGCTCCCTTGCATCCCTTCCTCTGGCTTTCCCTTCCTTTCCCTTCTTTCTCTGCACATTACCTTTTTTCAAGGCACTGCCCTAAGCTTGGAGATTACAATCACACATGAATCAGCTTTGGTGGGGAGGAAACAAGAACAAATATAATGATCAGAAATGATTTTTCCTTTTGGAAATGGGACCTACACTGAACTTAAGAAAAAGATCTGAGAAGAGTGTTTATGATGACAAAAGATATATCAATAGAGTTATTTTCAGATTAAATTAAATTCAAAACATTTATTCAAACCCTACAGAGTAACAGAAACTATATGAAGTGCTAGGCTTCACAGATGGGATCTGTGAAAAGAGACTGTTGGCAAAGGTTGAAACTGATCCAGCCATTCTGGAAAATAATTTGGAATTAAACTTTTAAAATGTTTTTATCCTTTTTCACAGAGATCTTTATTAATAATCTAACCCAGAAACTATATCCAAAGGGCTCTAAAATTGTGCATAGCCTTTGGTCCTGTAATACCACACTAGATCTGCATCTCAAAGGGATAGTAAAAAAGAGGAAAGGACCTAATGGTACAAAAATATTTATAGCAGCTCTTTTCATTATGGAAAAGAATTTGAAGTTAATGGGATGTCCATCAATTAGGAATGACTAAACAAATTGTTCTATATGATGGTGATGTATTATTGTATAAGAAACTATGAGTAAGATGATTTCAGAAAAAAAGGTTGAAGGACCCATATAAACTGATTTAAAATGAAATTATCAGAGCCAGTGGAATATTATACTCAGTAAGAGGAATATTGAATGATGATTATCTATGAAAGGCTTAGCTACTATCAACTACACAATAATCTAGGACATTTCTGAAGGACTTAAAACAAAGAATACAAATGACCAGAAGAGGAAAAACTGTTGGAGTTGGATGAAGATCAAAGCATACTATTTTCATAATAGTTTATGTTTTTATTTCAATATTACCTGAGTATTCTCCTGTTATAATGACCAATATTAAAGTATGTTTTGCATGATAATACATGTATATTAAATTGTTTACCATCTCTGAGAAGTGGGAGAAAAGGGAGGGAGGGAGACAGTTTGGTTATTTAAATTTCAGAAAATGCATTGAAAATTATTATTACATGTAATTGGGAAAATAAAACTTTTGAATTATATGTATATGTATGTTAAAATATATGAATCTAAATCAGAAATGTAAGACAAATAGAAATATTCCATTTATAGAAAATTTTCATGGTAGCGCTTTTTGTGGTAGCAAATAATTAGAAACAAAGTAGGTCCCCATTGATTGGAGAATGACTAAAAATGGTATATTAATGTAATGGATTATTACTGCAGTATAAGAAGAAATTGCAAAATTCACAAAAGAATAGGTAAACTTATTTTAATTAATACTTAATTTTGTAGAACCAGAAAATGGACTGCAATGATATGAAGAGAAAGAGAACTAGAAGAAAAATGAATGACATGTAATTGAAATAATCAAATTTTGACACAGAAAAGAGTTGAGGAAATGTTCCTTCTTTTTTTAATAGTAGAGGTGAGATTATGGATTTGGAATGTTGTATATACTGCCCTATCTAGTCCATATATAAGAAAATTCTCCTGAGTAGCTTTTGTTCTTTCTTTTTAGCCTTTGTTAAAAAGGGATATGTGACCAATTAGGGTAAAAAGGTGGAATATATTTAGAAATGAGTGTGATGTAAAAACAAAAGACATCCATTAAAAAAAGAAAAGAAGCTGGACATTCTAAAATAGAAGGTAGAAAGGAATACATTTTAGACATTGATAACAAAATGAATAAAAATATAGAGTCAGAAACTAGAATGATTAATCCTTGCAGTAACAAATAGGCTAATTTCTCTGGAATGTATATTATAGAAAACAAAATAATGGATACTAATTCTGAAATTAGACAAACTGGGTAGCATTTTACTGGACAAGAAAAAATTGCTTTGAAACCTATAAAGTGTCATCAAAATGGAAAATTATTAGCTTTCCATATAAAGGTAGTATTAATATAAATTTTTAAAATAGATTTCCAGAAACTGAACTAGAATCTTTTCTTCCCAGCAGACAGGAGGCATAATCCTGGAATTCAATTTGGGAAGAACTGAGTTCAAATCCAGAATCAAGGTCTTATTACTGTGTGACTCTGGGTAAATCATTTGACTTCTAAGGGAATTAGTTTCCTGATCTGTGAAAAACGGCTAATAATAACACTTGGCTTCTAGGGATACTGTGAATATCCAATGCTGTTTGCTGAGTACTTTCAAACCTTAAAGCATTACATAAATCCTAGCTAATATTATTCTGAGTGTGTCTACATAAGTTCCTTACTGTCAAGCATATATTTATCCATACACTATACAAAAGAGGGTCAAATGAATGATTTGATACATATAAACATTTGAAAATTATTTGCTAACCATTTCAATTTGTCTTTGTATATCTTGCTGACAGTAGTAGCTTAATAACTGATTGTGGAATGATAATCCAAAGACTCCTGAGACTCAGTAAGTTGTAAAAACCTGGAAATAATCTAGGGGTTGATAAACTGGGGTAGCTCCAAAATACCTTCTTTACAGAATCCTAACTTTTCCATTTCTTATATTCTATTCATTTCTAGATAATCTACGTTCCAGGTATGTTGGTTTACTTACTATTCATTCCCCATAGTGTTCCATCTCCAGTCTCTGAGCCTTTGTATAAAAGGTTTCCTGGATTCTCCCAACCTTTGGATCTTAGAATTCCTGGTTTCCTTTAATATTCAGCTGAAATCTTATCCCAGACCCTCTATGAACCTCATTTTTCATCTGTCTTCATATCTTATTTGCTATTGCCAAATCTATGTACAGCTACCTCCCATGTAACTCAGCATTTTCCCTATGTATTCTGGTTTATATTTTTTGTCCAATATTTGAGTACAAACTCAGATTACATTGTTTGAAATTTTTTACTTTGTAATCTCAGTTTTTAACATAAAGTCTGTCATGTAGTTAGTCCTTAATATTTTTTGTTCATTAAGTGATTGATTCCATATATAAATATATATATATGTACATATATATATATATATATATATCAAGCTCCCAATTTTCTTTGTATTTGAGATGGCTTAACAGAAAGCTGAAATTATTCAACCTCTCTTTTACTTCTAGCTTTTCTAACTAGAGGAGTGAGGAACAAATATGACTAAGAAATAATTGAAGTCCAAGGTTAATGTAGAAATAGGAAGTAAATATTTTTCTGCCTTAGGTGAATTTGTCTCTAGGGGACTGAGTGACTTTAAGGTTTGATCCCCAAACAACTTTTAGTATTCAAGATGTTGGAAGAAGAGCAGAAATTACACAAATTCTAAAGAACAGGAAAATGTCCCAATTTTCAAAATTGGGAATCTAAACTTTACCTACTATTGGCGAGTTTAGTGCTAATTCCCAGCAAAATTCTGGAACCAATAATTAAGAGTGCTCTTTTGCAAGCACTTAGAAAGGAAGAATGATTGCTTATATCAAGTCATGCCAAAGTAAACTCATTTATGTTAGTACTGTAAGGCTGATAAATCAGTCAAGAAAATGTCATAGATGTAGTAGATTAGGATTTCAGCAAGACATTTAATAAAACTTTCATGATATCCTCAGGGGCAAAATAAAGATTGTCAAGTTAGGTTCCAGTATTGATTTATAAGACTTAAAGGAGTTAGAAGAGTGACTTTTGATGACCCCCAAAATTATCTCAGATATTTAGGAGGAAACTAAGAACCATAGATATGAAAGGATTTGCCCAGGAATTATATTAGTAGTAATATATCAGAGCAAAGACTTGAATATAGCTGTTCTGATGCCAGGTACAGGGCCCTTTCTCCTATATCAAATTGCTCTACAAAGCCACTTTAGAGGGAGATTTCTAATAGAAGGTCACAGGCCTCAATTTTCACTGTGTCAGTCTTCAAGTAACTTTTCTATCAGATATATGAAATCTTGGATTTTATGCCTATAAAAGTAGAAGATTAATCACAAGAGAAAGATTAAAAATTAGCCCCCAAAAGTGAGGATTTAAAATTTTTTTTTAATTTTGATTTTTTCCAAATTTCAAGTCAATATAATTTAAATGAAATGGCATTGAATAAATAGATTAGGTTAGGAAGGATTATAATTTTAACTATTGCCTCTGTCCACCTATAAACAATATTCTCCTGTTATTTAAATTTGATTTTATATGTATAAAAAGTGTTTTTATAATTATAGTCAATGAGTTTCATTTTGGCAGATATACACCAAGGTATTTTATCTTATATATGTTTATTTTAAATGTGTTAACCTCTTCTTGCACAACTTTATTAATGATATATAGAAATGTTGATGATATATGGGGGGTTTTAAAAATTCCTTAAAAAATGATTTGTCTATGTTCACCTCCAGAGAAAGAAATGATAAACAGAAATATGCAAGATATAGTTTTATATATACTTATGTATTTTTGTCAAATGATACTTTCTCTAATTGGAGGAGAGGAAGAAAGGAGGAAGTTTCCTGGGTATTTTAACATAATAAATTTTTAAAATAAATTTAAATTTAGGGGAAAAAAACAAAAACACAATGCAATGGGAATGGAAGATCTTGCTTGACCATAGCTCATGGGAAAAAAGACTTGGCCACAATATTCAACAGATAAAAGGGGAAGATATTCAAAAGATACATGCAACCATAGACTTTTGAGAGAATATAACATCCAGAAAAAATAATTAATGGTTCATTCTCTCGTACTTTGTACTATTCAAATCACATCTGGTATACAGTGCCCCATTCCAGGTAACATATACTAGAGGAAACAATGACAAGCCAGACAGCATCAGAAGAAGGTGACAAAAGTGAAGAAGGACTATGGCAAAACGTAAAGAATCAATGAGTTATTTAGCCTGGAGAAAAGAAAAATTAAAAGGCTATAAAAGCTTGTCTGTTTTTAAGAGATTAGAGGTATGAGAGAGATTTCATGTATTTTACATAATATCAATGACAAAATAGCATCTAATAGTTTTTGGATAATTAATGAAGAACTTTATTGAAATATTCAGTTATTTGAAGAAAAAAATAAATAGGCTGACTTAATTGTGTAGTGAGTTCCCCATCACAGGCAGAGGAAGAGGAAGAGAATGGGGAGGGGAAGGAGTGCATCAATGGAGTGAGAGAATTTGTTTAAAAACAGTTAAAACGATCCTTCTGGATCTGTTTCCCACTTGTCTCATGTTTAATGTTGAATCCTACAAGTCATACAGTTGCTGGTGAGCAGTGCTTGGTGTGTTTTGTCGTCACCCCTTGGGGTTATTCTGTTGGATATGCCAACTGAATTTTCTGCAGGTTTTAAGTTTGCCCTTGCCCCTTGAGAACTCTAGTAGGCACACCTGTTTTGGACTGAACTATAGACCTTGAAGTGTTTGGGGACTCCAGTTTGGTTGGGATTAGTAGATCTAATCAAATGTTGAGTACCCTTATTTATTTTAGTAGCTTCTCCCCTTGCAAGAAGCCCAGCTATTGGATTGACTCTTTCCTTTTGTATTCATTGTAACTAACTGCTCCCTGATTCCCCAACTGCTGATTGTAATATCTTTGCAGCTTGCTTACAGTGTGTCTACACATACTTGCTGTACCAAGTTCTCCAGAGGGCATAAAAGACCTCCAAATACTGTCACTCTTCGGAGAATCATCTCTCACAGTGCATTCTCCCAGAGATAATGTCACCAGAGCCCCATGGTTCCGACAGTGTGGTATCTTGGTGCCTGGTTCTGCATAGAAGCTGATTATTAGACCTATCTCTTTACTGATTAAAGACTTGGTTTTTTTCTGACTACTTTAGTTCTGTGTTTTTCCCAGATTAACAGATATATGGTTATGGAAATCTCTGCTTCCAAATTCTGATTTAAAGTGAATTCATTAAATTGAGGTGGTATGACTTCTTTATCAAGATGAAGAGTTGGCCTTACCACTTTTTGTTTTTGAGCCTCAAGAGCAGAAGTTGAATTTTGAGTTCCTTTTGTAATAGATACAAGCCTGTCATACACACAGAATAAGAATATAGGGAAAATCTCAAACATCTACTGTTTTCTCTTCAGAAGTAATGATATCTATTATTCCCAGATTCATAGGATATGGGAAAGATTTTTTTCACTGTTAGATTTTTCTGTCTCCAGAAACCAAACTTTGGAAAAAAACAGACAGAGCTGGACAGCTAATTAAGTGGAGTTTAAAGACATCTAATCTGTCTTTTAATCTATCATATCTGGGCCTGAATTCCAATTTTGTTTCTGAGGAGACTGACTGAGGGCCAGAAATCTTCTATAACTGTTTCAAAGTTCCTTACAGACCAATGTTACCAAAAACTAGAGATCTGAAGTTATCAAGAAGTGAAAGAATGACCAAGTCAAAAGTTGTAGAGAGGTAAAGAAAGATGAGGATGAAGAAGGGGTTATCAGAAAGGGCCATTAAAAATTTAACATGATGAGTTTGGTCTCTTCTTTAGGATTAATCAAATGCTAAGTCCACAATTCTATGATCTTTTTTAGGACATGGTTTCTTCATTTGTAAAGAGAAATAATATTTTGTTGTCTTAATTCTTTTCAGTTGTGTCTAATCCTCATAAACCACATTTGAAGTTTTCTTGAGAGAAATAATGATGGTTTGCCATTTCTTTCTCCAGCTCATTTTACAGAGAAGAATGAGCCAAACAGGATTAAATGATGTGTGGAGGATTACACAGCTAGTTAGTGGCTGAGGCCAAATTTGAAATCAAGTTTTCCTGAATCCAAGCCTGGCACTCTATCCACTTTGCCACCTACCTGTCTTAAAACAGATAAAACTACATAATCCCTAAACTCTGTCCAGTATTTTGATCTTGTCCAGAGGGATTTGCAAGAAAATAAAACAAATGGGGATATTGAAGGCATTCGTGATAATGTGTTAGATTAAGGTAAAAGGACCTCATTTTAAATCCTACTTCAGGAAAAAAAAATTTATTAGTCATGATACTCTTAACAAGTCACTTAAATACTATGTGCCCATTTCCTTTTATGTACACTGAGGGGGTTGCATTTGATCTTTCCTAAAGTCTTTTCCAAATTCTCAATTTATTGGAAGGGTTAAATTAAAGAGTTTGACAAAGTAAGGAAAGCAGTTTTTTTTTTAATCCCTTGTACTTCGGTGTATTGTCTCATAGGTGGAAGATTGGTAAGGGTGGGCAATGGGGGTCAAGTGACTTGCCCAGGGTCACACAGCTGGGAAGTGGCTGAGGCCGGGTTTGAACCTAGGACCTCCTGTCTCTAGGCCTGACTCTCACTCCACTGAGCTACCCAGCTGCCCCCATGGAGAGCAGTTTAACAGAAACTTTGTTTAATTTAGAAAGAAATACAGATAGAATAATAGAAAAGGAGATAGAGAGATTACTAAACTTATATCCTATAAATATCTAAAATTCCTAATAACTATCTAAATTTTCTTAAAACTACCTCTAACTATCTTCTCAGGACAGGTTCTTCTGCCTGGAACACCAGGCCTAATTTACTGTACTCTATCTATACATTATTCACTAACTACCTAACTACCTAAAATAATAGATAGTTACCATTCACTCATTCCTTCAATCAGTTTTCTATAGCAGCCCAAATGTCAGCAGCCAGTTTTGCCAGTAGCCCCTTGCTTCAGAGACAGACTTCTTACTCTCTTGATATTCCAGAGGTAAAATACCTTCAAATGTCAGCAGCTGCTTCCTTATCTCCTCACTGACCAACTCTCTCCCCTAAATTCCTGTTAGAGGGTTGGCTACTTCCTTTCCTCAGTCGTGATCTCCCTGGTAACAGAATCTTCAGCTCTGCCTCATGGACTTCTATCAGTTCTGATCTATTCAGAAACCCTGCTCTCTAGCTTCTTAAGGAGACAGAGGGAGAGATTAAGAAAATCCCTTTAACATATCACCCCTGAGATCCTTTAGGAGACTAGTATCCCCAAAGGATCTTTCAAATATAACTATTTTATACTCATATTCCCTAGTCAAAATTGCCTATACTATTAATTCTTTCTAATAGAAAACTACATTAATATGAGAAATAGGGAGAAGTAAATAGAGAAAGAAAGCAAGCGAGTCTCAAATTACAGTTACAAATAATTACAGTTACAAATGCCACTATTCCATACAAAATATATACAAGTATATTATATTTATATTCCCTCTGAGGCAGGTGTGGACCAACACTTAACACTTTGTAACATTTTATTATTTACCTATCATTCAGTTATTTTACCTGTTCCTATAATCCTATAAAATATATTAATAATAATAATTTCTAAACAAAAATTCTATGATAATATAAATTATACACTTACCTATTGACTATTACTCATTCTATTTCAAAATCTAAACTTTTATTAAAAAATATAATTTCAGGAGTTCAATGTCATTGAAAATAGTGTTCATTTGTCTCTGTAGTCTTATCCTTGATTCATGAGATCAATCATTTCTGAGGAAAGTACTCTTTTCACACAAGAGCAATGGACCTATAATGTCTTTTCTTCAATTTTTATTGCTTTTGGGGTTACTAATAGTATTTGGAATGGACCTTCCCAGGCTGACTGAGTTGTTCCTGTGCATTGGAAGTTCTTTATATATACTGTGTCTCCTGGATTTAAACATGAAGAGAAAAGTCTATTGGTCCAGTTTGTGCCATAGCTCTGGATTCTTGAGATTCTCATATTTTTATATGCAAATCTTATATACATGAGGCAATAGAAGTATCTCTCCTCCTAGCAATGATGTTTACATGTGTCTAAATGGTTTAGCTTGTATTGGTGGATGACCAAACAGCATCTCAAATGGTGAAATGTATAGATCTCCTCAGAGCCTGCTTCAAAGGTAGAATAGCACTAGAGTGAGAGCTTCAGACCATTTCAAATGAATCAGTACATAATTTTCTGATCATGGTTTTAAGTTCTCTGTTCATTCTTTCAGCTTTCCCTGAGTTCTGAGGATAGTGTGGTACATGAAACTTTGGAATAATCCCTATACAAGAGTAAATGTGAGATAAAACCAAATTAGTAAAATGAATTCCCCTGTCTGAATCAATTAGTGCCGGGAGGCCAAAATGAAGTATAGTTTCTCTTAAAAACACTATAGCTACTCCTCTCCATTCATGTACATGTAGAGTGAATGATTTGTTGTAATATGGGATGCCCAGAGCAGGGGCAGACAGGGTAACCTGTTTTAAGTTAGCAAGCACTGGTAGGTGTTCTGCCTCCAACCTAGTTGGTGCAGTGACTTCATATTTTGCCATTCATATAAGGGGTTTAGTCATTTCCCCATAGCAAGAAATCCATTACGTTCAAAATCCTGTTGTTCCCAAAATTGCTCTCTACTGTCTCTTAGTAGATGGGATAAACAATTTTTGGATATCTTCAATATGCTTATAGGAAATGAAGCAGGAACAATCTGCTAAAACAAATCCTAAATTCTCCATTTTTTGGAGACAAAACCAAATCTTTGCCTTTGAGATCTTGTGTCCTCTCTTAGATAATTCCAACAGGAGATGTTTGCTATCTTCTTGGCATGCTGCAGCATTTGAGGATGCCAAGAGCAAATCATCCAGAAAGTGTATTAAATGACTATCCTTAAACTATATTTGCCAAATCTTGTGTCAAAATTTGGGAAAGTAAAGTTAAACTTTCTATATAACCTTGAGGCAGACAACAGCACATGTTCTTTGAACCTTTCCAGGTGAACAGAAATAAGTTTAAAGAATCTTCATAGATGGATATTGAAAAAAGGCAGAACACAAATCTACTACTGTGTAATATTTAGCGGAGCTAGGAATAGTGGAAATAACTGTGAATGGACTTGGAACAATAGGGTGTCTTTTGATGATATGATTATAAACAGCCCTTAAATCTTGAACAAATCAGTAAACAGATTTTCCATTTTCATCTAATTTCAATTTTTTAATAGGCAAGATAGGTGTATTGTATTCTGACTTGCATGGGATTATTATTTTCTATTCAATTAAAGAATTTATTACTGAGGTAATTACCTTGATTGCTTCTTTTGTTAATGGATATTGAGGAATGGAAAGAGGCGGGCCACCTTTTATTCTAATTTGAACTGGAACAGCTGATTTAAGTAGGCCTAATTCAGAAGAAGTTGTAGCCCAGGAGATTTGGGTTTATCTGTTGATATTTAAAAAGTGGGAGTTTTATCCACCTCCTGACTATTTAGAAAGAGTAAAAGGAACAAATTTAGAGATTCCTCAGGTAGTTCTAATATAATATCACCATTTTAACTGCATATTTTCATGGCTCTTAATTTACACAAAAAATCTCTCCCCAATAAATTCATGGGGGGTTAGGTATTAAAAGGAATGGATGTTCCATGGATAAAAGTTCCACAGATGCCATTCTGGCAAAAGCTTTGGGACTTTCAGAGATGCTCCTAACACCCCAACAACATTTATAGAGCCAATAACATTACAATTAGATTCAGGTGCACTCATCAGCACAGATCTTGATACTCCAGTATCTAGAAGACAATCGTATAATATATTTCCTACTTTTAATATCACATGTGGTTCAGTGCTATCTTGGGGAGATTGGACTGGGATGACTGGTGTAATTATATTGGTGTCTAGATAATCAAATGTTTCAATATCTCATTCCAGAGTCCTTTTTCCTTTCTCAGACCTTCATAAAAGTCTGTGTGTACCTCTTTGAGATTCCTCTTATGGAGGAGGATTTACATTTTGGCTATTGAATGGATGAGCCCCATTTGAATTGTAACATTTCATTTGCCTCATTTTGATTATTGGTTCTATCATTATCATAATTTCTATAATTGATATTTCTGTAATTGTTTCTGTCATTGTTTTTATTTCTAGAATACTTGTTGTTCCTAAAGTTTCCATTATTTCTAAAATTATTGAATACTTGAGTCCAGCTTCTGCAACTTAACATTAAGCTTCCCTTTTTTCTGCATATGTAACATGTTGGTCTTAGGTTTGTAGATTCTCACAAAGGGGCCATAGCTACCTCATGATTTGCATCTCTTTCTTCAAGTTTTCTCTTTAATACTTTCGTCTCCTTTCTTAATACCTCCACTAAATCACTATCATCTTCATGTTTCTTTCATGCCCATTATACATATATTGCCACTCTCCTTAATTCATCAAGCTCCATACTCAGCCAGTTAGGGCAGCTAGTTTTGAAATAGTCCTTGACCACCCTGCAACAATTTTTCACAAACTGTCTTCTCAATTGTCTAACATCCCTTTCTCTGGTAAAATCCAAGTCTATAAATTCCTCCCAGTTCTATAAGTCTGTCCATGAACTGAGAAGGATTTTCACCAATCTCTTGTTTGAGTTTTTCAAACTTTGTCTAGCTACTGGGTCTGTCAGAACATACCCTCATGGCTTTGAGTACTGACTCCCTAGCCTGACACAATCTAATGCAGTGATTCCCAAAGTGGGTGCTACCACCCCCTGGTGGGTGCTGCAGCGATCCAGAGGAGTGGTGATGGCCATAGGTGCATTTATCTTTCCTATTAATTGCTATTAAAATTTAAAAAAATTCAATTTCCAGGGGACTAAGTAATATTTTTTTTTTCTGGAAAGGGGGTAGTAGGCCAAAAACGTTTGGGAACCATTGACTAATGTAATCAGATTCATTGTTAAAATCCCATTTGGGGTCTTTCAGCAGCCAGTGAACTGCTCCTCTTCCCCAAGCCTCATTAGTAAGTGAGATAACCTTATATTTCTCTCTTTCCTTTAACAACTCATCTAACAAAAGTTCAAAATCAATCCAGGTTGGATCAAATGTTGACATATGCTTTCCACCCTTTTTATAACAGCTATAGTATCATCCTCAAAAGAAGAGATGCTCCACTTAAGTCCCTCAATATCCTGAGGGGTAAATGGTTTTTGATGTCTTATGGTAACTAACTTCTTGAGGAGTAAATGTTGATACTTCTCTTAAGGGGAATAGGCCTGTATCTTGATTATTTCTTGTTCTTTCTTTCTCTTGGGTTTCTGCTTGAGCTGCCATGGAGTTGGTGAAGGAAGTAGGAACAGTAGAAGAGACAGGTTAATTAGAGTGAGAGGTAGTTTCAGTAAGCTGAATGATAATTCGGAAGATACAATCTTCAAGGTATGCAATTCAAGTCTCCATTAAGCTATCTTTCCCTTTTTTCTTCTTCTTAGAGAGAACTAGATAAATTATTTGGTAAATTTGATATATTTGAAGTAATCCTATCAGAACAAATACTCCTAAAATAACAGCCTGAAAGAATCAGAAACTGGGAGCTATGCCAGTTCATCCATGCTTTCAGGGAACAGGAGTTGTTTGAAATAGGCTGGAACTTCCTCCATCACTACGTGTGCCATAATTTCTAACACCATATTGAATTGCCTATAAAATTTCTTGCACTTCTACTTTTTGCTTATGTATTCTTGAAATGTAGGGACAGTACAGTAAAAAGTGAGGAAAAGAAGATTAACAGGTTAATCAAACTCCTAGCTGCTTGCCAAGTATTGTAAGGGTTAAATGAAGGAGTTTGACAAAGTGAGAAGAGCAGTTTAACAGAAACTTTGTTTAATTTAGAAACAATATAATCTCTTAAATAACTGAATTAATTACAACTATAAGCATAAATAGGAATTTATAATAATTAGCATTGTTTTAGTTCTTGGAAGTTTTAAAAGAACAGATATTATCACATTTGATTTTCATAACAACCTTAGGAGGCAGGTGTTTTCCAGATGAGAAAAATGACATGCAAATGTTAAATGATTTAAATGCAAGCACTCTCAAAGAAAATAAGATTCTGAGGTCAGATTTGAACTCTAGTTTTTCTGACTCCAGATCTAGTTATCTGTACAATTTCCTGAATAGTTAACTCTTTTTAAAGCATACTGCTTACTAAGTGAGTATGTAAACATGAATTCAATCCACCTCGCTATGTATAGTTACACAAATTACAAATCTTGGTCTGAAGGCCGTGCAAAATTCACAGTAATTATCAGAAATGGTCTGGAAAATAAGTAATCCACCAGACTTAGTGTCTTCATTCATAGGTCAGGACTCTGACTGCTCGATTAGTTGGCCTCATAAATTCTGCAACATATGAATGGAATGTCCTTCCCCAAATTTCTTAATTATGACAATGGCTCCATACTGACCTATATTATTAAATAAAAAGAATTAAAATAAATTATTTTCCCCAAATATTCACGCTGGGGCATAGATAATTTTAGCTTAATTCAAACTTTTTGAGGACAAAATTTAGTAGCTGCTTAAAACAGAGAATTAGAGAAGAAAATCTATGTCATCCCTAAGTCTAGATAATGCTGAGACAGTGATTAGATTATGGTTTTCTCATTTGCTCTATGTCATCTGACTTAATTCTTTTTCAAACAATAGAGTCAGTGATGCCAGGAATAGCTAGTACTTGCATCATATTCTACAGTAATATATGGGCCACCTTTCTATAAATAATGCATATCAAATTAACTAGCAGCAACATTCTTGACATGCAAAATATTTCTTGGGTAAGAGTTCCACTGTGGAAAAACACTTGTACAAAGTATAATAACTAGACTGCATTACTGCTGGAGCTCTAGCTTATTCTTTGCCAATTATAATCTATTTTATATTAGAAAATGAAATTTAAAAATCCTTGCAATATCCTCCTTTCTGTGGGCTGATATATCACACAATGTTCTCCATATTTTCCAGGAAACATGCTCTCTATTGTCCTCACTTTCCCACTAATCTTGAGTATTTTTTTTTCCTTTCTAAGGTTGTTTTCTATTGCCAGCCAACAGATCCATATCTCTCCTATCCTAAAACAGCAACAAGAAAAACCTTCAATGGATCCTACCATGTTTTCTAGGTCCTGCTTTTGTACCTAAGAACCATAAGAAAGACATAAAAAATTAGTTCCTCTACTTCCTCTCTTTTCATTTTCTTCTGAAGTCTCTGCAGTTTGGCTTCCTACCTCATGATTCAAAAGAAATATCTCTCTTCAAAGTTACCAGTGCTCTCTTAATTGCCAAATCTAAACATTTTTTTCTCAGGTTTGGTCCTTTTTTACCTCCTTGTAACCTTTGAAGCACAAGACACACTACTCTTGAATATTAATAATATTAATAACTAATAACATTGACAAAGTGATTTACAAATAGTATTTTCTTTAATTCTGGCAGCGAGATAGGTGCTATTATTAAGCCAATTTTACATTTGAGGAAAGTGACTCAGGTAAAGGTTGAGTGATTTGCTTAAGGTGGATCACATAGAAAATAAATGTTTGAGGCAGCATTTGAACTCTGGTTTTCCAGATACAATGTTCACAGCCAGATCCACTGAGTCATATAATTGCTTCCTAGATGATGCTGGTATCATTTTTATCAATCCATACTAACTAAATGCTGATGTCTCCCAAAACTCTGTATTTGATCCTTTTTTCTTCCATCTACACTACCTTCCTATGTATTCTTAAATACTCCTATAGATGCATTGAGCAACTTTATAGAATTGATTCTCAGATATATTTATCCAATCCTAACATCTCTTTTGAACTACAGTCTCTTTAATCTATGTTAAACCTCTCAGACTAGATGTCTTTTGGCATCTCAAACTCAGCATATATAAAATTGAAACTAATATATTTCCCCACAAATATTATTCTCTTCCAAATATTTATTTTTTATTTTAATTAATGTCTAGTATTCTTTTTAATTATCAGTTTCAAATTCTTTCCAACTCCTTCCCTCTTTGACTCATTAAGAAAGCAAGTTATATAATATCAATTATACATGTGAAGTCATGCAAAGCATACTTCCATATTAACCATTTATAAAGCAGGCAAGAAAAATAAAATTAAATAAGCTAATATTTCAGTTGGTACTCTGAGTTAACTAATTATCTCTCTGAATGTACATTGCATTTTTCATCGTAATTCCTTCAGAATTGTCTTAGATCAGTGTACTGACCAGAGTAGTTAACTCTTTTATGGGTGGTCATTATAATATTGCTGTGACTATGTATAATGATATATTGCTTTGGCTCAATTCAATTTACCTCAGTTCATATGACTCTTCCTACGTTTTTCTGAAATCATCCTACTTGTCATTTTTTGTACTATTCCATCACAATCATATAACAAAACTTGTTCATTTATTCCCCAATTGATGAGCACATACCTTCAATTTCCATTTCTTTGCCATCACAAAAAATCTGCATAAATTTTTTTTTTACAAATAGCCCCCTTTCCCTTTTCTGAAGTAAAGGATATTTACAATTGTATATCCCTTTAAATATAGTTTCAAATTACTCTCTAGAATTATTAAAACAGTTCAGACCACCAAGAACAATATATTTATGTTTCTATATTTCTACCTACTCTCCAGCTTTTAACATGTTCCTTTTCCATCATATTTTGTTAATTTGACAGATGTAAGGTGGTATCTCAGAGTTGTCTTAATTTATATTTCTTTAATCAATAGTGATTTATAACAATTTTCATATTACTATTGATAGATTTTATTTCTTGCAGAAATTGTTGATATCATTTGGTTATTAAATGGAGAAATGCTTCTATTTTTACAGATATAACTGAATTCTATTCTCCACATATTTGAAAAAGAGATCTTTCTCGAAGAAATTTGTCTTAAAAATTTCTCCAGTTTTCTAATTTTCTAATTTTCATTGCATTAGTTTTGTTTGTGCAAAACCTTTTTTAATATTATCAAAATAAAATTATCCATTTTATATCGCATGATCATCTCTATCCCTTGTTTGGTCATAATTTCCTTCCTTATCTATACATCTTCAGGTAAATTTCTCCATGCTTCCCTAATTTACTAGTGCATCTTCTCTTCATGTCTAAATCATGTGCACATTGTCATCTTAAATATATGGTTTGAGATATTCATTTATGTTTAGTTTTAGTCAAACTGCTTTCTAGTTTTAAAGCAATTTTTGTCAAATGATGAGGTCTTGCCCCAAAAAATGGATTTTAGGATTCATCAGAAACAAGATTGCTTTGATCATTTTTATTGTGTATCTAATCTATTCCACTAATACATCACTCTTTTTTTATGTAGTATCAGATTCTCTTGATGATTTTAACTTTGTGATGTATTTTGAAATCTGGGACTGCTAGGCAACATTCATTAGTTTTATTCTCCTTCATTTCCTTGATATTTTTATATTATAGATATTTTATTTGTTATTTTTGCTAGCTCTTTGAAGTGTTATTGAAAGTTTGATTATTATAGAAGGGAATAAATTCATTTAGACACAACTGTTTACATTTTTTATTTGTGTGAAAATTGTCATCTTATTGGAAAGAATACTATTTGGTTTCCATTGCTTTTGGTTTTAGACAGAAACTATTTTGTTAAGAAAAGCTCCAATGATTTCTATGTTTTCTAATATTTTTAATAGGAATGGGTTTTGCAATTTCTCAAAAGCTTTTTTCCCCTGAATTTATTGAGGTAATAATATGATTTAATTGTTTTAGTGATATGTTAAATTTTGCTTATAATATTACTAATATTAAATCAGCCTGGCGTAAATCCCAACTGGTTATCATGGGATTCATAATCTTGTATATACTAATTTCCCTAATGAATGTTGTTTCAAAAATATCAGCAAGGAGATTAAAAGTAATATTACACAAAGATTATGATCATTTCTTTTCTCCATTTTGCTCTAAAAATGTTTGTTTTAAGTATCAAAACTGTATCTGCGTCATAAAAGGAATTTGGAAGGACTCTTTTGTTACCTGTGCTGCCAGATATTTTATATAATGTTGAATTTAATTATTCTTGAAATGTCTTGTAGAGTTTCCCTGTAAATATCTCTGATCCTATGGATATTTCCCCTTATTTAAGGCTTATTAAATTTCTGTTTTTAAAGTTTATTGAATATTCCATTTCTTCCTCCAAGAAGATTTTTTATACAAAATACTTTTTTTACAAAAATAAATATTTTTGTAGAAATTTGGTTGGTTTTGTTGTCATTTATTAGGCAAAATTTGCTCCTAATTATTGCTTTAATTTTATTTTCATTTATCTCACATTGCCCCTTTTCATTTTTGATACTAGTGATTTTGCTTTATTCTTTCTGTTTTTAAAAATCAGATTTATCAATGGTTTATCTATTTTATATTTGTCATAAAACCAACTGCTGGATAATTTTTTTTTTATTTTAATTTTTAAACTTTTTTGATTTCAATTTTATTAATTTCTCTTTTGATTTTCAGGTGTTCTATTTTGTTGTTTAATTACAGATTTTAATTTGTCCTTTTTCATTCTTTCTCTTTATATTGATATGATATTTAAATAATGGAAATTTCTTCCTAATTACTGCTTTGGCTGCATCCCACAAATTTTAGTATGTGAAAATTGTCATTCTCTTTTATAAAATTATTGATTGTTTCTGTGGTTTGTTATTTCATCCTTTCATTCTTTAAAATTAGTTTTAGTTTTAAAATAATTTTAATGTATATTTCCTAGGCCCTTGATTAAATATATCTTTCCTTAGTGATTCCTTAATGTAAATGTTGTCACCAGTGGGAGATGATAGTCAGGGGGGATTCGTTTCAAGGTTGGTTCCTTATTTTTATGAGCAACTAAGTGAAACATTAGGAGTCTGATGCTGACTATTGATAAGCTTCATTCTCTTGAGCCTCATTGAGTATCTATACATCAAAGCCCTTGCCAGGCAAGAATACAGAAATATACAATCATACATTTAAAAAAAATCATTCCCATATCAAACAGCCACATTAGTTATCAAATCATTCATTTCCTTTTTGGGGTGATGGAGTATCAAACCAAATAGATTCTAGGGTGAAGGACTATTATCAAGGATATCATTCTGTTTCTGCATATAGAAAGGATAATCCCTGGGCTGGGCATAGGCATTACCCGGCATCTTATATGACATTATTGAGGACTGCATATAAATGAGTTCTTTCTACATTAATATAATCTTAGCTAACAGCTAAGAGCCTAAATGTTTGGCTTCAATTTAGATATACTATGAATTTGAATAACTGTGTTATGATTTATTTTAATAATTAGTTTTATGATTATGAATCATAATTAAATTTATGCAAACATATTTATGTTATATCAATATGTTAGCAATTTATTTCTTTATAATCCAGTAAGCAATTCTTAGATAATCATCATATGCCAGGTTCTATGCTATGTTATGCCTGTCATGACATAAAATTATATCATATGTTATATTAAATTGTGTTGTGTTATATTACATTTTATTTTATTATATTATGTTCATTGCTATAAATGTGAAATTATATTATACCATGTCATTTTATAATTATAGTATATTATAAATGTTATATATTATATATAGTTATAGTAATAGCATGTGCATGTATGTGATACACATACAATTATGTACAGAGTTGGGTTCAGGAAAGTCCTCTTATAGAAAATGGAAACAGAAAATAGGAATTAAACTGAATCTTGAAAGAAACCAGAGAATTTAAGAAATAAAAGTAAGTGAGGAGAGTATACCTTCCTTGGGGTACCGTTGCTGTAAAAGCTAGAGTTAGGTGAGTGATGAGTGTCAAGGCTGAGATGAGTATTAAGCTCAGGTAACAGCAAGAAAGGAGTCTCTGAATGGTAGAATATATGGAAGATAATCTTCAGTGTGGATGTGGGTATGAATGGGATTGTGTATCCCATTTTTATTTAGTGTGAGTTTTTCAAGTGTCTATATCTGAAAAAAAAAGAAAGAAACATCAGGTAACTGACCTTGTAAGAATTCTCTCCAATCTTTTATGGGCTAGTCTTCTGGATAATAATAATAATAATAATAATAATAATAATAATAATAATAGTGACAGGTGCTTACTCAAAGCTTCAAGATGTGTTCTCTACTAGCCAAGCTTTTAGGAACCCAAGATTGCCCTCAGTTATTTATGTGGAATCAAACTAGAAAATAAATGAAGAATTTATATTATCATAAGCAATTATGAGGAATATATTTAGGCTATAAATTCTTTTTCTTGTACTTAAATTCTATTGCTGTTGTGAAAATGGGCATCAACGATATCACTGATTCCTGGCATTAGGCTAAATTTATATTCATAAATCATTTAATTGATTCACTTATATTGTATTTATTGTGTGAGACATTATTGTATGTCTCATAGGAGTAAACAAAGATAATAATTTCCTCATAGACACTGCACATTTTATCCCAATTGAACTATGAGCTGTTCCCTGATCTCACTTTACCCTGTTCAATTTGGGTGTATTTGTACATCCTGTTCCCAGTGTCTGGAAAAGACTCCTACCTTGTACTTGTTTAATTCAATCTTTCAGTTTTTAAGACACAGATCAATTGTCACATTCACTCTGAAGTGTTTTTTTTCCTTGTTTTCTTCAAAGGATGTTTTTTTCCTTCCTTTGCACATTTTCTTTTAAAAAAAGATTCTTGTATCTCTTTTTGGCTTGTACTTATTCTTTCTCATTTATGCATATCATGAACAGATGCATTTTTTGCTGTGTAAATGTCAAAATCTACCTTATTAGATTTTAAATTCCTTCAGGTCAGGAAAGAAAAAGAACAGTTGTTGTTCATCTGTGAATACTTACTACATATCAAGATAACTGGCAAATAGTAAGAATATAATGACTATTTGGTAATTTAAAAGAGATGTTTCTGAGCCCTAAGGAATTTTTAAATATAATTATCAATTACAATACAGAACATATTTCTTTTCAGGAGAAAAAGTCATAATTTACTGTTTCCCTTCAATATTATGTTGCTTTCCCCCTTTATATTAATGCAACACCCTTTTATCAGAAGAGCTTGTTGAAATTTGGGATGTGTGTATACTTGTGTATTCTAAAACTAATAGCCATTTGTATTCAGAAGAAAAAAAAAGATTGCAATTTTTAAAGTTCCTTGAAAAAATACTAAGGACTATAACAATTGTTAAGTTATTTTTCCTTATAATATAAACAAAATCAGAGTTAAGTTGGTTGCTTATAGAGAATGTTCTAAAATAAAGGCATTATTTGTGGTCACTTATCTGGTGCTGGGAGAGGGAACTGGACTTTATATCTTTATTTTTATCCCTATTATGTTAACTTAAGAAATACCTGAGCAGTTTTGCTGAGAATCTCACTTTCATTGTGATCTATAAAAATATCTCTTTGTCTAGAATACGTCGGGGTCATACAATTCCCAACAGTTTATTAACATTAAGGGTTACTGAGTAACCTACTTTTTCTCCATTAATAAATGTATTATTTTGTTTTTTCTAACCTGAAATATTCTACAGCCTGCCCAAACTGGCTCATCAGAGTCAAATAAAATTTCAGTTTGAGCATTATATCTCTGAAACTATAAATTTGTTACAAAATCAGACCTTTAGTATTTTATTATATAGACATGAAATTGAATTAATAAAATGTTAATTAGATTAAACTTAAAAGTAGGCTATGTGTTCTTTTTATGTACCTGTGTATATACACACTATATCACATATATTTTACATTACATAAACACATACTATGCTATATATTTATTATGTATGTATATGTACATACATAGTATGTGTATATATACTATCTCTATCTATCTGTCTATCTACCTATCTACCATCTAACTATCTGCCCATCCATCTTCATAGAAGCAGAAAAAAAGCTCAAGAAAAGGAAAAAAGTGTTATCTACAATCCTGGCATCTAGGAATTATGAAGAATTAATGAGCACAAAGGATTTTATGAAGAAGATTATGGTACACATTCTGGAAGATGATGTTACCAGGAATATTTCTGGATACCACCAGAGGATGTTGTTTCTTTTGCAGGCTAACCAAGACTGGTAAAGGACTCAGGGAAGACCAAGTAAAATGAGATGCTAAGGACCTTGACCAAGCTAGGGAACTGAAACCGGGGAAAGATGGGGGAAAAAAAACCATCATTCTTGAACATGCAGCACATCTCACTGAAGAAGGATCTTTGACAAATGCACAATAATATTAGGTTTTTAAACTGCAGAAACCAATGACAAGGAAACAAGGGGTCACCAGGAACAGCTGCTCCTCACTATTGTAAAATCTATTCGAAGTTCAAATCTGTACTCGTGATTTTCCTATCTGTGATCTTGGGCAAGTAATTTCCCCTTGTTTGTGTCAGTTTTTTCATATGTTAAATGAGCTGGAGAACAAAATGGCAAAACTCTCTAGAATTTATTTTTTGCCAAACATAACCTAAATAGAGTCACAAACAGGAGTCAGAAAAATTGAAAAAAAACAATTTAAAATTACCATGGTAAATGTTGGCTCTATTTAGGCACAAATAGGATCACCTGCCCATGACATTATATTATGATATGGTATAGAACAGATGTATATGTAAGTAAACAGCTTTAGACCACCAGTGGCACAGTGGATTGAGTGCTGGTCCTGGAGTCACGAACCCCCAAGTTCAAAGAAGACTTCAGACATTTACTAACTTTGTAACCGTGTCAATCACTTAAGCCTCAGTTTTCTGAACTACAAAATAGAGATAATAACAATACCTACCTCAAAGGGTTGTTGTGAGACTCAAGTGAGGAAATATTTGTAAGATACTGACAGTGTCTGGCACATAGTAGGCATGATTTAATGCTTATTCTTTCTCTTTTCTCTTCCCCTAAGCAGAGTCTATAAAAGTGACTCAAAATAATTTCAAAAGGAAAAAGAATATAATTGAGAGGATTAGTAAAGGTTTCTTTCAGAATGCAACATCTGTGTCATAAATCAAAGAAAATTTAGAATTCTATCTAGTCGAGGTAAAGAGGAGGTTCATTGCAAGTACAAGTAGTTCATTTTGTTGAATCATTCTGTTGTGTCTAACTCTTCATGACTGCATGGATCATAAATATCCATGGGTTTTCTTGCAAAGATACCAGAGTGGTTTGCCATTTCCTTTTGCAGTGGAGTAAGGCAAACAGAGATCAAATGACTTGCCCAGAGTCACACATCTACTAAGTGTCTGAATCCAGATTTGAACTCAGGTCTTCCCGATGTCAAACCCAGTGCTATTTCCATTGATCATCTAGATGCCTATAAATATGAGAAAAGACTTTTGCAGACACAGAACATAGCAAACAAAGAGTGGCTAGAAGGTAAATTTGGCTAGAATGGTGAGGGGAGGCAAGGGAAGAGTAATTGTATAAATGGAGATCTTGAACCTTGGACTTCATCCCCCATAAATCCTTAGTTTTCCCCAAATTCCCTTTAATCTTTCCTGCACCTCCATGTTTTCGTGGTCACATTACTTTTTTTTAAACCCTTAACTTCTGTGTATTGGCTCCTTGGTGGAAGAGTGGTAAGGGTGGGCAATGGGGGTCAAGTAACTTGCCCAGGGTCACACAGCTGGGAAGTGTCTGAGGCCGGATTTGAACCTAGGACCTCCCGTCTCTAGGCCTGACTCTCAATCCACTGGGCTATCCAGCTGCCCTTCGCATTATTGTTTTATAGTTGACTGTAACTCCTCCCTCTTTCTCTTTGGTTCCTGGGATCAGGCTGGTTAGTAACCTTTTAGTAAGATCTCTGTTAGTTTATTATTAATAAAATATTCATAAATATAATATTTAGTATTTTGCATATTAATTTTAATCTCCACAGTAATTCTGGAAAGGGTGAGGAAATGTAGGAACCATATCTCAGAAAGTTTACAAGGCCACATTAAGGAATTTAAATTTTGTCCTAGAGTTAATAGAGAGATATTGACTTTTTGAAATATATGAGTGACATTGCCACATCCATTTAAAAATATTTATTTGACAAACAAGTAAATAAACTGGAGAGGGGAAAATAGGAAAAGGGAGACCAAGCATGAATCAATGAATGTTGCCTCCACATAGAGGAAAATATACTGATTGGAAAAAGGGAACAGATTTGTAAGAAAGACTCTGAGGAAATTGCTAAGACCCATTTGGCCAACATAAGAACCATCACTGAAAATTCACTTATTCCTCAGGTTTCATTACTATGAAAGAGGTCAGAAATTATCATTTTATAATACACTGAAGCATAAGCTGTAACTAACATTTCTCTGGTTATTTTCAGTATCAGAGAATAATTGACAGGTTCATTGCTATTAATTTATTATTAATTTATTCATTCATCAAACATATATTTAGTTCTTATTCTCACGTTTGGGAGATATAAAGTCTTTATTATACACAGTCTCTGGAATCATGGTGCTAACTCTAAGAGACTAGAAAGGGGAATAAAAATCCAATAATGAAACATACTAGTTAGAAGGGAAGTACTTTCAAGAGGGAAAATAAAATGTTAAGGGAAAAGCAAAAGTAAATTAGCTCCCACTTCAATAATCCTTTAAGAATTACAAAGAACTTTTCTCATCAAAATATTGGAGTTAGTGCTGGACTACTATGTCCAAACTATAGATGAAAATGAAAATCTGAAGTTTAGAGAGCCTAGGTGACTCTGGGGAGTTCACTCTTTTGAGTCAATTGTCAACTTGAGTCTCATTTTTAATCCAATTCCAAATAATTCACTGCATCCAGAAAAAAAAATTGCTAAGTAAATACTATAACTTTTCAGTACCATTTGTAGTTTCTGTGAGGTGAGGGACTATGCAACAGGTTAATCTTGTCCTTCAAAGTTTATAATTGAAAGCATACAAGAGGCTCTTTAAAATCCAAATTATATTTCCAGAAATGAATAAAGAAACATCTCATTTCTGCCCCTTTTTTCCATTTTGGGGGGGAAAACAACTTTGTTTTGCAATTTAGATGTCTGAAGTAGATGAGAAAAGAAAGCTATTAGTGGCCTCCTTTGGATTCATCAGTATGATTAAGGGAGTCCTTTTCATTTATTTTTGTCAGAAAAAGACTTCAGTAAATTATAGTATATATAGAAAAACTCATTCTGTAAACAAATACCTCTATGATCCTATAAGGAGATAATAGTGATTAAATAAATTACAGGAAGCATTATCATGATATTCCAGTGTATGGTCCATTTCTTGCTACATCTCTGTATGTTTATGGTGTTTGGTGTTGTTTTTTTTTTATCTTTACATATTTCTGATCTGCATGAAGAAAAAAAAACATTCTAGGGCTAGTAGTCTCTTATTTAAGAGTGGATACTTGTCTTTTCACCATATCCCTACAAGTAGCTTTAGAGGACAAATATAGGCAAATAGCAATTTTCCTTTATGTGACTTCCTAAAGAATGTAATTACTAACTGTTACAATTAAAATGGATGTAGACGGATGTAAATAGAAGTATTAATATTTTAATTAAGGCAATGTTAGAAAAATAAAGAAGACCATGTGCCTGCTAAGATCTAATTCAAATCCCCCGCCATACATTCTGCCCACCTGGCTCCCTCATACCAAAGGGAGCCCACCTCCAATGCCTCAGGAATCTTACACTGTTCTTTTACGCAATCACACTTCCTGTCTACCTGCATTACAAGAGGAATCATGGGAAATATAGTTTCCAAGTCCCCTAAACATCCACAGGAAGTTTGTCATATATATAAATATTTAAAACTCAAATGAACTCCAAATAACCCTGAAAGGAACCCCCAAAATTCCAAATAGCACATAACACTACAATTAAAAATAAAACTATGTTGAGATGTTCTGTCAAAATTTATTATGAGACAGTGAATATACCTTGAATAGCAAGGAAACTATGGGAGCCATATGAATGGTGACAGGTATCAGATTTTTGTATTGAAATTATTTGCAAATTTGAAAGCAATTAGGCAGTTAAATGAGATAATTCATGCTATGAACTTCCTTGCTACTTTTCTTCTGCTCACTTGGAATGAAACTATCTTAAATTATTTTCTGGAAACAAGAAAGGATGCGTTTAATAAATCAATCTGGCCAAGTAAAGTCAAATCATAAAGTATTCATTAAGCACTTTCAGTATGCCTGGAACTATGTTAAACACTTTGAATATGATAGAACCAGAAAAAAAAGTTGCTGCCCTTAAGGACCTTACATCTACACAAAAAGACATTAAAAATTGGATTGGGGACAGAAGTGTATCAGCAAGGGAGTATAGTACAAAATGTTGAGAGTGTGGCTAGAAGAGGAATCAAGGTATAGCTTGCTTAGGTGAACTCTTTGAAATGGAGGTTCTGGGAGAAAGGAGTAAAGCAGAGGATTAGTAGTCATGTCCTTTCAATGTGGGTACTTCAGGAATAGAGTAAATTTCTAGGGTGGAGATGTTTCTGTGATATGCATAAAAATGAGAATGCATTTTTCTCAAGCACCCACCACATTCCAGGCATGTGTTTCATTTTGGGGATACAAATACAAAGAATAAAGCAATATTAACTCATAGGGATATTACATTCTAATGAGGAATTTATATATACTACCTAGAAAAAATAAATGGAGAGTTTATGGTCATTGGAGCAAAAGACCTTAGAATTACAATGGGGAATAAAAGTAGCAAGTAATTTATACAAACATCTTTTATAGATATGGAAACTGAGGATCAAGAAGGGATCCTGATTTTACTATGGATATGTCGTGGCTAGTAAGTATCAGAGATGTGATGCTAGTCCTCCTCCAGGTTCGGGAGTCCTCTTCTATTACCATGGTGTCTTACTGTATACTTCAGGAAAGCAATTTAGAATGTGTGACACAATGGAAGACAATAAAGTTTCACATTCCAAGGTGCTTTATAGTCAATCACTATTTCTTTCTTAAAACTTACTGATCTTAGCTCAGTATTATTCTACATTTGATATTACTATTCTACATTTGTAATGTAGAAAATGATTGTTAGTTCTAGTGTTGCTGAAAGAAATTAAATGTATATGAATATGCACAAATTGTATACCAAAATTTTATTTTCAGTTATTGCACCTGCCATTTTATCTCATTTCGGGAGATGGGATGGCGATAGAGAAGATAGAGAAAGGGTGCAAGATGGTATTTGAAAAACAGTGAGAAATTTTTTTTCTTTCACAGAATAAAAGATATTAGATACATAAGAAATTGTCTAATACAATACTACTTATTATTTTACTGATGAAAAATTGAGGTTTGTGGAGTGTTTTGCTGAATGTTACACAGTTAGTGTCAGAAACAGTATTTAAACTGAGGCTTCTTATTCCAGAGGTAGTGCTTTTTCTATTTAAGAGGGGTACATACTACAAATTCCTTAATGTATAAAAGAGAATAGTTAACTCACCACTCCAATTAGACTCTGGTTGTTTGTGACAGCTACAAACTCGAGATTAAAAAATAAAGAACGATAAAAACATGTTAGCTAAAAAAGTCAGAATAGAAAAGGAACCAAAGTGTATAATGAATAAAACACAACAAGACCCCAAGACAAGATGTAAGAAGGCAGCTAGTGCTTTGGAAAGATAAACTATGGAAAATTTATGTGGGGATATAGATAAAAATCCTAGAAAATATGCATGCATAAATGTTAGATATCATTAGAGGGAGCAAACAATTGAATGAGATCATGTATACAACAAAGTATTGAGGCAACTGAAATAAAGAGAAGCTTATAAATTGATGCTAAAAGTGGTCATTTATGTAAAATGTGTGACTCGTAGAAGACGTCCTTATAATCCCATGGGTTTTTTTCATGAATTCCATGTTATTCTACAACAAAATATTCACTTTTTGAATTATTTCTTTTCTCTCCTTCCTTCCTTTCCTTTCCTTTCCTTTCCTTTCCTTTCCTTTCCTTTCCTTTCCTTTC